>NC_056731.1:550597931-550802931 GCF_019279795.1 Protopterus annectens
GTCCGTGGTCACCGTAACTGTAGGCGGTAGCACAAATGGCCTCCCTGGAAAGGTTGCACGTTTGGAGCCACCAGTTTAGGTCTGTTTTGCAAGTCCTTGTTATGAGAATCTCGTGTGTTAGAGGTAGCTGTTGAAATGACCATTGAGCAAACAGTAGCCGTTGAAGAACTCTCATGTGCAGCCTTCCCAGGGAATTGCAATAAGGGAGGCTGACATGAGGCCCAACACCTTCAGAACTAGTTTTGCAGGAGATTTCCTTGACAAGAGCAAAGAGCGTATGTGAGTTTGCAGATACTATCCTTTCTGTGGGAAGCCTCAGAATTAATTGCGTGTGTTTAACTCTGCTCCTATGAACAAGATATTTTGTGATGGCTGAAGTAAGGATTTTCCGAAATTTACGGAGATCCCTAGGTGAACACACAGTTGAAGAACATAGTCTCTGGCCTGCAGTTGGTGGCTGAAAGGAGCCAGTCCATGCATTTGGTGAAGACCCTGGGGCTGAGGTCAGACCAAAGGGCAGGGCTCGAAATTGAAAGTGACTGGCTCCCAGCAAATGATCCCTGGATGCCCTGGCCATCTTGATGTGGTAGTATGCATCCTCTAGATCTATTGAGCACATCGTCCTTCTGTAGAAATGGAAGGATCGAAACTTTTCTTTCTTGTATTGAGGTAACTCAGGTCTAGAATGGGCCTCCAGTCCCCTGTTTTCTTTGGAACTAAAAAGAACCTTGAGTAAGTCCCGAATCCTTGCTGGTCCGCTGGGACTGGCTGGATGACTCTTTTGTCTAACAGCTTTGAAATTTCTAAAGCTGCTGGCTCTTACATCTGGGAGTCTTTTCTTTGGAATGGGATAAGATAGAAAGGGTATACCCAATTGTCTGTAGTTATATCTTGCCAGGCCTGAGGACTGCCTCCAGAGCAGGTCTGTCCCGCCTCCTCTCAGGAGTGCTGGAAAGGTTTACCAGGAGTGTATCCCTGTCACCTTGATGTTCTTCCACCTCTGCCCCTCCTCTGCCTCTAGAGGGGCATCACCCTGTGTGCCCAGGAAAGACCCTTGATTTTGTTCGAAACCACATTTTTTGGGGTACGGTCTGGTTGGGGTGGAAAACGGACTCCGACAGCAGACAGAGTCTTTCCCTCTTGTTCACACCGGGTAAGGGTCTCCTTTACCTTGGGGCCAAAAGAGTGGCACGTAAAGGAAGACTTGAAGGCTTCAAAAGAAAAGGAGCATAGGCGCATCCAGGATTGTTGCATAGGAAATCAGCCTCATGGACGAGTTAACAATCGATGTTAGTGTCACTTTCTCTGAGACAGCTGCATCTGTAGAACCCTGGAGGGTATCTCCCAACTCTTTGACTAGATCCCTCTGCAGACGTGTAAAATGGGTCAAATAGTTCAGGGACGCATGGAAAATGAACTGAAAATGCGCTTCCCATATCTATCCATCGTTCTAGAATCTTTATTAGGCGGATGGACAGACGAAGAAGACTCCGACATCTCCTTTTTCGTGGCTGCAGCCACCACCATAGCGTCTACTGGAACTCCTTTAGTAAGGTAGGACTTATTCTGAGGTGCTGTGATGTACTTGTTCGGTTTCCTAGGAACAGGTTCCACTGTGTCCGGAGCCTCCCACGCCCTTTGAGCAATAAGTTCCATTAGTGGCGGAGTGACCCAGGAGGAGGAAGGGCGAGCACCAAATGCCTTCAGCAGAACTGACTCATCCTCAGAAGGGGGAAGGGACTGCCAGTCACCTCTCTGCTTCAGGATCTCCAAAATGTCTGAAAAAGAGACATCTTCTGAAGGTGACTTAGGGGACCCTTCTGACTCATCTAAGTCAGTATCAGATGTTATGGATTCTTGTGGAGAATCCAAGTGTCTCCTCTTACACAGTCTCTTCCTAGGGACTTCCTCGTGGGAGCATCCGAAGAAGCCTCGGAGGAAGAGGGGCACCCTCCAGGGGTGGCTGAGACACTGGTGCCCGACGCTTGGATGTGGCCGTGGGTGCAGATGAAGACAAAGGCCCTTTATGGGGAGGAGAAACTGCTTCCACTGATGTGGTTGTCTGGGTAGACAACACCTTCCTCATCGGTCCCGCATCGAAGAATCCCCGGCTCGAAGAAATGGGAAGAATCCCGACAATCGATCCGTGCGAGGCCCGAGGGGAGAGTCGGAACGGTTCGACTCGGCCCGGAACCAAGAACAGACCGTCGGCTCGAGACTGTGAGGGGAACAGACCGAAAGGGCGGTTCTGGACCCGAGGGCTCCACAATCAGCAGATCAGCCTCTTCCAAGACTGAATCGGTCTCGGAGGAGGAATGGATGGAGATACAGGAAGGCCTTCAAGTTTCGACACCAGCTGGGTGGAAACCGAAATAAGTTTAGAGAGGGCGAATGCTCCAGCAGCTTCTGCACCACACGATCCACATCGACATCCGAAAATTTGGAGGAAACGGGTCGGGGAACCAAGACGGAGCCGACCTCAATATGGCGAAGGAGGAGCTCCATCACCGGTTCCAAGACTCGAGGCTCAGGAACCGACACCAGTTGAACAAGTCTGTGGAACCGGTGATCTAACCTTAGAAGAAGAGCTCGGAGCCGATGACTTGGGCTCGAAGTCTTTGATTCCTTAGAGGACTTGATGCCTGGTCAGAAGCATCCAAAGCCTCCTGGAAAGCTGGTTTCAACAGACCCCTGTCCATTAGTTTCCTCGCCTATCTGTCATGACCCTCCCACTGAAAGAGTGACAAATGGAGCAATCCTCTTGTAAGTGGAGAGGGCCAAGGCAGTAGACACAGGAACTATGGTTGTCAGTGACCGACATTTTTGGCCACACTGGAAACCAGACTTTGCTTTCTCAGACATTGTAGGTAATAAACAAGTCTAGATACAAAACACAGTCAAATCCGGTTAAAATAGTCACAATTAGGTAAATGTCACAATCAGGTAAATGTCAAATCCGGTTAGTCACAATCAGGTAAATTTGACTCAATATAGCAGTAAATGGTAAGGGTGTAGGCCCGGTACAAAAATACCGATAAAAGGGTTAACGGTACCAAAGAACTACGGAACCAGAACACAATCACACCAGGTTATACTAACAATATCAAGTTAAATAAGATTCTTAGTAAAATACAACAAAAAGTTATATCTTAGCTTAGAAACCCTCGAGCTAGCTCCCAACGATGCGAATGCAGCAGCGGCAAACTAGATCTGAGGTAAAGGCAGAGGGGGATTGTGGGTATTAGATTGTCTCGAGCTTCTTCTCGATGCAGAGCTTTCGGCTCCGAACCCATGTGTAAGAACAAACGGCGAGATTGAACACTATCACATCTATTGTTAAGAAGGAACTGTATGTATTCTGGTGTTGGGTATTCCTTCTGCTATTAACACAAAAATGGTAACTGAATTAACAGGAAGGACGGCTGAAATAGAAGGAATATACTCCCTAAAACTTTTGATAATACTGTAGTTGGGCAGTTAGAGACTACACATTGGTCATTTAGCATAAACTTTTTGTTTGAAGTTAGTGAATTGATGCATTATCTGGGCATTTTTGACTAGAAGAATATCTTGTCTCCAGCTTCTGACACAAAATTGAAATCATTGCATGTTGAGCATGTTTAAAGTTAATGTTTTATTGATGGTTTGAATGCAGATGCTGTCACCCTATATAGTGTGTGTGTGTGTGTGTGTGTGTGTGTGTGTGTGTGTGTGTGTGTGTGTGTGTGTGAATTAAGTAGCAATATAAGTTGCCTTAAAGAATGTTAAAGGTGTTTTTCGGAATGGGTTGCAATAGGTAGTAAAACTCTGAGATAGCTAATCGGTATTGTGCTATTTAATTGTTTGTTGATTTATGTTAACCAGATAGATGCATTTGCCATATCAGTAGTAATTACTACAGTCAGACTAGTAGGAGATACTCTGTATGATTCAAGAAGGAAAAACCTATTCTTCTAAATAAGTTAGGTGGTTATTACTAAGTTGCATATATGAATATTTCAATGTAGTATAAGTGCTCGTTCTCTTTGTATGATGGATAGTGTGTGTTACTGTGTGAGATAGTATGTGTGTATATGAGAGAGAAAGCGTGTGTCTGTGTTTTGTTCAACTAACACTGTTGCATACTTCCTTCTTCATCATGTCCTTCTACCTCCAAAATGTTAAATGAAAGTCCTGAAGACTGTGTACAGGCCTTGGTGCTTTACAAGAATAAGTTAATACAAGGGCACACACTTTCTACAGCCATTCCATCATACCTCTCAACCTCTTAGAGCAATAAATCTGGACTAAAATGATGGGGGGGGACAAATAGGGACAGATTTTAAATATTGCTCTTACAAACTTAGAAAGTTGTTAGAATAATAGATTTTGCATTAGCATGAATTTTCTAAAGGATGTGGAGTCTTAAACTCAAATGTTTGTCATTAGTTAATTACTTCAATCCTCAGCTATTTGCCAGAAAAATACAGATTTTAGGAGGAACACACCAAAAATATGAGGCAAAAATCTGGACATTCTGTGAAATCTGTACAGTTGAGAGGTATGTTTTTTCCATATGCAACTATCGCCTTTGCTTCAGACTGCCATAATCAGTCTATCATAGCTGCCCTTTTTTTTTGTTCTTCAGTTTGAGCAAGGAGGTTGAACCAGCTATGCCTCTGATATCATCTATAAATATGGATTTATCTAGATATAGATAAGATGTATAGAAAGATAAATATATATATATATAGAGAGAGATATGAGTATATAGACATATTTAAAATATTTTTTTTTCTTTTTGGCCTTGCACTGATTCCTGAGGATTGCTATCACTAAATGATGGGAGACACTGGAGCCATAGTTTATATTCTTCTAAATGGGCATGCTAATGCAAAGTCTGTGTAAGCAACTAGATATATAGAAGATAAAATGCATCCCTAAGTCTGGATCTCTTTGCTCTTCTCCCATAGTACTTTTGGCTTTGTTCCTGATTCACGTGGTAAAAGATTGAGAACTGTGTTTTTATATTCTGAAAATGTTGTAGTGGCTCTAAAGATACTAATGATCCATAGTAAAATGGGCTCTGATAATCCACCAACTCCAGTGGATACTCAACCTGCCATGGGAGTAAACTAATGTACTATTTGAAGCTTGTACAAAATAATAAAAAAAAAAAAGTATACCTCTTTTTGACACTAAGTCTGTGGGCTACTCCTGAAATCTTTCTTGAGCTGCTCTCTCCTTTCCCATTTTTAAAAGCAGTGCTTTAAAAAATTATCTTTCCCCATTGTGGCTTTTTTGTGTTCTTCATGAAATGCAAGTTCACACAAATCATGTTATTCCAGCAACTTAAAGTGCAATATTTAAAATCTATCCCTATTTGTTCGGCCACTGCATCCAGATTATGTTAGGCTTTGTCCAGATTTCTTGCACTAAGAGGTTGAGAGGTATGCATACCTCTCAACTGTTCAGATTTGTGCCTCATATTTTTGGTCTATTCCTCATAAAATTCATGGTTTTCTGGCAAATCACTGAGGTTTTAATAAATGTCATACATTTGAATTTCAGCCTTCATTTCCTTCAGAAAATGTAGGCAAGACAAATGCCGTTATTCTAGCAACTTTTCTAAGCCTCTAAGAGCAATATTTATAATCTGTCCCTGTTTGGGGGCCTTTGCACCCCCCCCCCATTATTTTAGGCTTTGTTCAGATTTCTTGTGCTAAGAGTTTGACAGGTAATGGAGGTACGGTATGTAATAACCTCCTCTTCTTCTTATTTCGGCTGCTCCTATCAGGGGTTGACACAGCAGATCAACTGTTTCCATTTCTTCCTGTCCTCTGCATCTTGCTCCGTCACACCAACCACCTGCATGTCCTCTTTCACCACATCCATAAAACTTATCTTAGGCCTTCCTCTTTTCCTGTTACCTGGCAGCTTCATCCTTAGCATCTTTTTCCCAATATACTCTGCATCCCTCCTCAGCACATGTCCAAACCAACGTAATCTTGCCTCTCTGGCTTTATCTCCAAACCTTCCAACCTGGGCTGACCCTCTAATATACTTATTCCTAATCCTGTCCATCCTCGTCACACCCAGTGCAAATCTTAACATCTTCAACTCTGCCACGATAAGCTCTGACTCCTGCCTTTTTGTCAATGCCACTGTCTCCAACTCATATAACATGGCTGGTCTCACTACCCTCTTGTAGACCTTCTCTTTCACTCTTACTGGTACTCGTCTGTCACAAATCACTCCTGACACTCTTCTCCACCCACTCCATCCTGCCTGTACTCTCTTCTTCACCTCTCTTCCACAGTCACCGTTACTCTGAACTGTTGATCCCAAGTATTTAAACTCATCCACCTTCGCCACCTCTACTCCCTGCATCCTCACCATTCCTCTATACTCCCTCTCATTCACACACATATATTCTGTCTTAGTCCTGCTGACCTTCATTCCTCTACTCTCTAGAGCATATCTCCACCTCTCCAGGGTCTCCTCCACTTGTTCCCTAGTCTCACTACAGATCACAATGTCATCTGCAAACATCATAGTCCACGGGGACTCCTGTCTGATCTCGTCTTTCAACCTGTCCATCACCATTAGAAATAAGAAAGGGCTCAGAGCTGAACCTTGATGTAATCCCACCTCCACCTTAAACGCATCCGTCACTCCCACCGCAGACCCTCACCACTGTCGCACTACCCTCGTACATATCCTGTACCACTCTTACATACTTCTCTGACACCACCTACAAACAAGAACTGAAAACTGAAAACTGCTAAAAAGCGGACTGCACACGATAAGAGAAAACTGTTCAAAACACAAATTTAATATTGCACATAAAATTCCAGATAAAAGTGAGCGCTTTCGGCAAGTTAAATTAACCCGCCTTCATCAGACAAAACAGCAAGACCACATTGTAAAAAAACTTATATGTTACAATCAAAAATCTGAAAGCCAATAGCAAAAAACAGCATTCGCTAATTAAATATTCTCCATGGGAACCTTAAAGTTGTAAACAGCCGATGTATGGCTTGTAGAACAGATCCTATGACATTAAAAATCTCCGTTGACACAAGAAAAAATGCATACATTAAATCAATGATGTGATAAACTGAACCAAAAGTGCATACACTACATCGGGAATTTTATACAAGCTAGCTCATCTGTTAAAAGTGTTGCACAAGAAATTTTTAAGCTTATAATGAAAAGCATTAAATACAGATAGCATTTGTTTAATAATGAGAATGACATCTAGTTAGATGCCATTACGTGAGTTGTGCTCATTACAGGAAAAACAAATGGCCCAAATCAAATTCGCCAACGTAAAAACCGTAATGGCTTGATACAAATATTGCAAATGTACTATGTATTTAAGACAGACATAATTTTGTCTTGTCGTGTTGATGCAATGCATTACTAAACTAAACACAATATACATCTAACCAAGGGAGATATAGGATTAAGCTAAAAATGTGCCCTGGTACGGCTTAAGGTGTTTATAGCTTTAACAAGCTGGACCTAAAACGTAAAATGGTCATTTGAGAATGACGCACAAGACATGTATTACTTGAGATTGTTATAAATCATTTGAAAAAGCGCTCACTTTTATCTGGAATTTTATGTGCAATATTAAATTTGCGTTTTGAACAGTTTTCTCTTATCGTGTGCAGTCCGCTTTTTAGCAGTTTTCAGTTCTTGTTTGTTGGTGGTGTGTTTTCATGGCGGACGACACCGGAGAGGCTGTTTTACCTTCTATATTCACTCAGCGAGATACAAATAATCGTGGCAACGATTCTTCTCCAGGGAACCTTACGTTGCTCGTCGAGGCACTACTTCAGAGAGTGGACGCATTAACTCAAAAGGTTGATGCTTTTTCCAACTTGGCTGCACCTTCCGGTTTCTACAACAACGACAGGTGTACTCCTACAGCAGATCCTAGTGAAGCATCCATACCTAATGGTCAGCGTTCTCCAAATTTTACGATCAACCATTCCCCTTCTTCTGGTGAAAGTAACCGTTTAGCAGTTCCTTCAGGACTGCAACAGTCAGTTCCACTTACCGGTAACCAGCCCCAAAGGGATTCAGTACAGACTGCATCGCAAATAAGAAGTAATGGGAACACTACTTACAACTCGGATGGGATTCCGGTAATTAACAACTTTTTGGACAATAACAATTTTTTTACAACAAGGGTTAATACTGAAGAGGGTAGTTTTGGGCTATTAGACACGGAGAACCAGAATTTGGGCATTAAAATTGATCTCTTTGACGCAAAGTTGTTTAAATGTAAAAAATTACAGTTGGAGATATCATATTTACAGGAATGTATCAGAAATAGGATCATCCCGAAAGGTCTATGTCAATGGCGTTTTCCGGCAGGATTAACAGATGATTCTCCGTTTTACCAAGAATTAATTGAGCTTTTTGACAGACAAGGGTTTGAATTTTTGCAAGCTCTTATAGTGTTCTACACTAGTGACATCAATAAATTAAAAACAGAATTGGAGAAACTTGAAACTGACATCAAATCAGATGTTGAGTTTCCTCGATACAAATATGAATATTGCAGAATTTTCTCCAGTATTGATGCCACTATGGATAAATTGATATCCACCAAGAAAAAGAAATTGGCTAGAGACACTAAAGACTATGCAAACAAATGTGCTTACCCTAGACTCTCACAGCGGCCAACTATTAATTCTTCTGACCACCTGGTTGAGGACTTAAACAATATTCAGTCCATACAAACCCACCCAGGGAACACCAATAATAACAATGTCAATCAAAGACCCACTTTAAGAAGGAGCCCCAGGCTCAACAATAATAGCAATCTGACAAATTTCCCTATAACAGAGGGTGAGCCGATGATCACAGCTACTGACTATCTTGAACCTCATAATAACAATAACAATCAGGATTTTCAACTGGTGAACAACTCTCAGGGGAACAATCGCCCTCGTGCCCAAACTCAGAACAGCACGAGGAACAGGAGACGGGGGCGCAGGAGATGATTGACTTGTTAGATTTTGGTATACAACCAAAACTATATAAAAGTACAAATGGAGACTTTACTGTGTATAACTATACCTCTTTGATCATTCCACAGGATATTGTTGACTTTTTGGCAAAGGATTTTTCCTTTGTTCCTGGTCGTCATATGGATATAGGCAGGCTAATCATTGATTTAAAAGTATATACACGTAAACTTAATTTGAATTTTCTTATGGGTAATGACTCATCTACACTTAGTTTACTTAGGGTAGCTAGCTCATATAACCCTCCTTTACATCCCACTCTACACACTTTTGAAAAAATGTGTGAGACGGATATTTGGGCAATCAAAAATCAAGTCATGTATAACAACCATAAAAACTTTGCCAGTATTGCTCCTTTAGAAAGGGACTTAATTTACCTTTTATGGGACTGTCACATCAGGGCCATGAAACCCGATAAAGGAGGAGGCATTGTTTTCATGGATCATTATAAATATGTAGAATATATGTCTCAACACCTTGACACTCCTGCTTATAAATTATCTTATTTAAATGAGATAAATGGGGCATATAGAAAAATCAATAACATGCTTAATGATTTGTTCCTGGAGGGTTATATTGACATGGACACTCATAAATACTTGACCATGCCGGCCCCAAGAATTCCAGCATTTTTTTGGAACACCTAAATTACATAAACGATTGGAAGCACCTCCATTTAGACCCATCGTAGATGGGAGAGGTTCGATTACCCAAGCATGTGCCAAATATGTAGACAGTATTTTAAGACCTCTCATTGACAGTGAGAAGCACATTTGTAAAGACTCTTGGTCTTTTTTAGAGGACATCAACAAACTCACTTATAACGAAAGTGCGTTGCTCCTGACTATAGATGTCAAAGATTTATATACTGTCACACCACAAAATATTGGCCTTGCTTGGGTAAGGGACTATATGTTGTCCAAACATGTGGAGCATGATACCATTAATTTGGTGGAGACTTTATTAGAAATTGTATTATCTAACAATTTCTTCATTTTTGAAAACAATTTTTATTTGCAAACTTCAGGTGTAGCCATGGGCTCGCCCTGTGGAGGTACTTTTGCAAATGCTGTTCTTGCTTTCTGGGTGTCTACTTTCTTATTCAAGGATGAGTTATTTTTACAATATGTCACCTGGTACACTCGGTACCAGGATGACATTTTTTGTATCTGGGGTGGCAAAAGAGAACAGATCCCCCTATTCATTGATAGAATTACAGAAACAACAGATTTCTTAGAATTTACTTACAACATCGAAGAATTGGAGATTAACTACTTGGACATTATGCTTATTAATGATAGAATCAATCAAAGGTTCAAAAGTCGTATATATAGAAAACCGACACATTCTAATGCTTTATTACATTTTTCAAGTAACCATCCGTACCATCAAAAGAAAGCTGTCATTAAAGGGCAGATTGTAAGGGCTGCCCGTATGGTAACAGACTCAGATGATTTCATAGCAGAATGTAGTAATCTCACTAACATGTTTCTAGCCAGGGGATATCCGTTGACTCTGGTTTCTAAAGTCGTGACAGAGGTATCGCATAAACGCGACGAAGGTCATTTTTTTCCACTCCTCTCAGGTTATACCAATAATAATCCAATGTTCAGTAATGAACAGTTACCATTGCAATCAAGTCCAACACCTATTAGTAACAAAGACAATGAGAGTTGTAAGTTTAATATAAGCTTCTTGCATACTTATTCACTAGACTCTCAAAAAATCAGGGAAATTGTGAATAAGAATTGGGAAATCATCAAGTATGATAGGCCTCTTTGTTCCCTTCTGGGAGAACGCCCTAAGATCACATATAGAAGAGGGGATAATATGAAAACAATTCTTGAAAGAGGAAGATCAACTCGTAGTCCAAATAGACCCTATGGGATGTTTAGGTGTGGTTCGTGCCCCCAATGTAAACACATTAAAGTTGTGAATAAGTTTAGTATCAATGGTAGGGAATACAACAGCACTGGACATTATAATTGTCAGTCTAAGGCTGTTACTTATGTTGCTCTCTGTAATCTCTGCAATGCATTTTACATCGGAAAAACCGAGAGAAAGCTAAAAAATAGAATTTACGAACATCAACATGCTATAATAAAAGAAGATGTTACTAATGCTTTAGCCAGACATTGCATGGAGTTCATAGGGCATTCTTTTCAATATCTAGTCCTACAACAGAGAGAAATGGACATAAGGGGCGGCCCATGGCAAATTCGCCTAGAAATTGACGAACTGTTATGGCAGATTAGAACTAGGGCTCACCTATTTCCTGGTATCAATGAGGCATTGTCAATTAAATGTGTTTTAAAATGGCTATCTCATAACAGGTAGACAATACATCATATTTGTGGACCTTAGTATCTTCATGTATAAGCTTCCTTTATATTGTAGGCTTGTACGGTTTCACATAGTCCTGAATTAGCCTTTAGTACAATAAGCTTTTATTATTTAATATAAACATGGTTATATCATTTTAAGGTCAACAAGTACTGTCTATTATTGTTCTTTTAAATATGACTTTTCAATCCATTGGGTATTTGTATTTTATTTTATTTTATTTTATTTTATTTTACTAAGGAACATAATGGACATCATAGATGTACTTGTTTTCTTTCCTGACTAGTAGAACATCATAGTAATAATACTAAGTGGAGTTTAAAGGTCTTACATTTTCAAATGATTTATAACAATCTCAAGTAATACATGTCTTGTGAGTCATTCTCAGATGACCATTTTACGTTTTAGGTCCAGCTTGTTAAAGCTATAAACACCTTAAGCCGTACCAGGGCACATTTTTAGCTTAATCCTATATCTCCCTTGGTTAGATGTATATTGTGTTTAGTTTAGTAATGCATTGCATCAACACGACAAGACAAAATTATGTCTGTCTTAAATACACAGTACATTTGCAATATTTGTATCAAGCCATTACGGTTTTTACGTTGGCGAATTTGATTTGGGCCATTTGTTTTTCCTGTAATGAGCACAACTCACGTAATGGCATCTAACTAGATGTCATTCTCATTATTAAACAAATGCTATCTGTATTTAATGCTTTTCATTATAAGCTTAAAAATTTCTTGTGCAACACTTTTAACAGATGAGCTAGCTTGTATAAAATTCCCGATGTAGTGTATGCACTTTTGGTTCAGTTTATCACATCACTGATTTAATGTATGCATTTTTTCTTGTGTCAACGGAGATTTTTAATGTCATAGGATCTGTTCTACAAGCCGTACATCGGCTGTTTACAACTTTAAGGTTCCCATGGAGAATATTTAATTAGCGAATGCTGTTTTTTGCTATCGGCTTTCGGATTTTTGATTGTAACATATAAGTTTTTTACAATGTGGTCTTGCTGTTTTGTCTGATGAAGGCGGGTTAATTTAACTTGCCGAAAGCGCTCACTTTTATCTGGAATTTCATGTGCAATATTAAATTCGCATTTTGAACAGTTTTCTCTTATCGTGTGCAGTCCGCTTTTTAGCATACTTCTCTGACACTCCCGACTTCCTCATACAATACCACAACTCCTCTCTAGGCACCCTGTCATATGCTTTCTCTAAATCCACAAAGACACAATGCAACTCCTTCTGACATTCTCTGTACTTTTCCATCAACACTCTCAAAGCAAACATTGCATCTGTAGTGCTCTTTCCTGGCTTGAAACCATACTGCTGATCACTAATCATCACCTCCCTTCTTAACCTAGCTTCCACTACTCTTTCCCATAACTTCATGCTGTGACTGATCAATTTAATCCCTCTGTAATTACTACAGCTCTGCACTTCACCCTTATTCTTAAAAATCGGTACCAAAACACTTTTTCTCCATTCCTCAGGCATCCTCTCACTTTCCAAGATTTCATTAAACAATCTAGTTAATAACTCCACTGCCATTTCACCTAAACACCTCCATGCTTCCACACGTATGTCATCTGGACCAACAGCCTTTCCGTTCTTCATCCTCTTCATAGCTATCCTTACTTCGTCCTTGCTAATCCACTGCACTTCATGATTCACTATCCACACATCATCCAACCTTCTCTCCCTCTCATTCTCTTCATTCATCAGCCCCTCAAAGTACTCTTTCCATCTGCTCAACACACTCTACTCGCTTGTGAGTACGTTTCCCTCATTATCCTTTATCACCCTTACCTGCTACACATCTTACTAGCTCGGTCCCTCTGTCTAGCCAAAGGGTACAGGTACTTTTCTCCATCTGTAGTGTCCAACCTTTTATACAACTTGCCATACGCCTTATCCTTAGCCTTCGCCACCTCTCTCTTTGCCATGTACCTCATCTCCTTATAATCTTGTCTACTTTCTTCATCTCTCTGACAATCCCACTTCTTCTTCGCCAACCTCTTTCTCTGTATACTCTCCTGTACTTCCTCATTCCACCACCAGGTCTCCTTGTCCTCCTTCCTCTTTCCAGTTGTCAACCAAGCACCTTTCTAGCCATCTCTCTTACTAGCTGTGCTGTAATTACCCAGCTATTCAGTAACTCTTCACTGCCACCCAGTGCTTGTCTTAACTCTTCCCTCAGCATCACCTCACAATTGCCATTTTTCAATTTAGACCATTTGATCCTTGGTGCTGCCCTCACACTCATCTTCCTCTTCTTGATCACCAGTGTCATCCTACAAACCAGCATCCTATGCTGCCTAACTACACTTTCCCCTGCCACCACTTTCCAACCTAGTTGGTGCATTTTACGGGGGATAGGGGTTCTGCATTTCTTAGTGTGCCCTCCTTTGTATTAGATGCCTAGTAACTATGAACTTATGTGTCAGGCTGTCAGTCATTCCCTACTGCAACATTACCAATGTATCCTTTTCTTTAATGTAACATAGGCAATTAATTCTATAAGGGCAGCAAGCACTGAATTTGTAGATGAAATATAAAGTTGTTAGGCAGTAACAGCCTTTTATTAGTTACAAATCTCTAATGTAAAATTATTCAGATGAATTTTACTTCTGCGGAGATTGTTCTTATTGACTGAAACTTGTGGATTTTAATGACAGACGTTTGAGTGGCTTTTTATGATTAAAATGTTCTGAAAGGAGCAGCTTTTTCATTATTGAGTCATACATTTCATTTCATTGCTTACTGGAAAAATGTTCAAAACTACAACTTTAAAACACACACTAAGAGGTGGTGCTTTATTATACAAGGAATATAGTTTAATACAATCAGGAAGGTCAATCAACACATACATATATGCATGGCCATAAGAATGTGTTCAAGGAGCCTGTAGTTTGAAAAGATCCTAAAGGTAAACTTAATTCTCCACTGGCCAGATGCATTTTATTTGAATGTGAGTTTTAATGCTGTTTCAATGAATGCGAGTTTCAAGGGCAGAGAAGTTTTACTGCTCATGCTAAATCTGTTTTCATTGTGAGACTGTATTGTTTGTGTAGCAAATGGCTATCTGTGTTTGTTCTATTTTATTTCAATAATTGTAATCATTGTAGAAGTAAATAAAAAAACAGTATGTACACTGACAGGTTTGAACAGTGTTTATAGTAACTGAGGAGAAATAGCCAAGTAATGTAAGACTGGAGTGGATGGGGAGGGGGCTGCTGCTAGGGGGTAGGGGATTGCTGCAGAAGGAGCTGCTCTGGGAGTGGTCTATTACCCTGCCTAGGGCCCTATTTGACCATGATCCAGCTCTGGTATTTACAGTAGGAAACACATACACAAAGATAGTTGTAGTTTAACTACATTACAAGCTATCTTTTTCTTCTTATGCATTTAAATGATTTAAGGAAATGACTGGAGTGGCTTTCTTGGGGAGTGACCTACCTAGGGGTGTTTCTTGAGTATGTTGTGGGTGGGGCTTAAGGGGCACCGGAGCACCACTTCTCCTAGGGCGCCATTTCAGCTAAGGCCAGCCCTGTCTGAAACACTGGAAGGTCAGGGATGTCGGGTCTCCACCTCAGGCAAAGGAGCACATCAGCATAAAAGAAATGAGAGCTTTGATCTTTGCCCTCAAAATCTTCAAGGCCAGAATTTTACTGAGGGTACCAAGGTGGTTCACAGACATTATCACAGTCCTCTGGTACATCAACAAGCAGAGGGGGACAAAGTCCTATATCTTCTACGGACTGGCATTATACACCTGGGAGCTAGCCCAGTAGAGCCAGGTTTCTCTTCAGGCTATTTGCATTCCCTCAGCTCAGAATGTGAGGGCAGATACTCTAAGCTGGTCCATGACTCAATCCCACAAGTGGATGTTAAACAAGGTTATGTTTCTGGATCTAGTCCATTGTTAGGGTTTTCCTCCGATAGATCTTTTTGCCTCCCCCATGAGTAGACAGCTTCCTAAGTATTGTGTCCGGATAAGACATCCTGGAGCATGGAAGGTGGATGCACTTTCCTTTCTATGGAACGGGATGTTTCTGTACACATTCCCTCCACTTCCCACTTATCCAGAAGGTCCTGCTGAAAATTCAGCAGGAACAGCCAAAAATCTTGCTGGTGACACCTTCTGGCCAAGACAGCATTGGTTCCCCCTTCTCCTACATTTAGCCAAGGGCAGTCACCACAAGTTACCCCACAGGGTGGACCTACTCACACAGGACAAGGGAACTGTAGTGCATCCACAGATGTTGACCCTCAACTTGACACTGTGGCTTTAATCCCCTTCAGACACCTTTATTCTGAGGATGTGCTACATGTTCTGCAGGAGGCCAGAAAACCCACCACTAGGAAATCCTATGTTTCCAAATGGAAGAGGTTTTCAAGCTGGTGTCTCAGAAAGTGCTTACAGCCACTGTCAGTGGCGGTCTCAGTGGTTTTGTCTTACCTGTATGAATTAATGAAGAGTGACTTGTCTTATTCTTCAGGCGCATCTTTCTGCCATCTCTGTATGTCTTCCAGTGTCCCCTCCTTTAGCTTCCAGGCTGGAAGTCAGGCTGTTTCTAAAAGGCGTTCTTCACATTAGACCACCAATGAAACCAGTACCTCCTCCTTGGGATCTCAAGGTTGACCTGGAGAAACTTACCCTAGCCACCTTTGAACCAGCAATGTCATCTTTCCTGGAATGTTGTACAAGAAAAACAGTTCTTCTAGTGGCTATTACCTCTGCCAGAAGGGTCTCTGAGCTGCAGGCCCTTATTGCTTCCTCTCCCTTCACAGTGTTTCATAGCGACAGGGTTTCCCTTCAGACTAACCCATCCTTTATGCCCAAATTGGTTAATGAGTTATCCCTGAATCAGGCTATCAATCTCCTTACCTTTTTTCCATAACCCAATCCTCTAGTGAAAAGATTCTTCACACTTTGGATGTACATAGGCAATTAAGATACTACTTGAGTAAAACTAAGCTTGCCCGTAAGTCCAAGAGATTGTTTGTTTCCTATCACCTAAGGGCCCTGAGCCAATGTGATTTTAAACAAACTATTTCTTCTTTGATTTCTAAAACCATCTCTTTTTGTTACACAACCAATGGAAATGATCTTTCCTCGCTTGTTAGGGCACATTCCATGAGGACAGTGTCCTCCTCTGTGGCTTTCTTTAAAGCATTGGACACAGCCTCTCTCTAGGAGGCAATACATCCACACAACTGTTTGAAAGGACACCAGAAACAAACTTGTAAAAAACTGTAGTAGATGCCCAAACAAGCAGTAGAAACGCCATAAGCTCCACACGTTTAATGAAACGAAAATCATGTACCAAAGTCTTTAATTGTTAAGTGCTTTCATCCCCTGGGTGAACCTTCGGGCACTTCATCAGAACTAAATAACCCCCTTCAAGTCAAACCCTTTTTATACATACATAATTGAATCAATTAAACAGTTAGGTAAATAATTGATTGCTAAGAACATTTAAAGACATACCATAAAATCACAAAAAAAATTGCATACTATGTAATAATAAACATAATCGTTAAAAATGTTCCTTTAAAAATGTATATAAAAGTAATAAAATTAAAATATGAATACTTGTAGCTTAGATATCCCAATCAAATGTTGTTGTATAATGTCTTAAAATAATAATGCTTTTTTCTCAGCATTGGAACCAAGGACATATAATCATTTAATCCAGGTTCCACCAAGGCATTAAGCTTAATAATCCAGTGGAATTCTCTCAGGTCAACCTGAAGTTCCCACCAACCACCTCTCAAATTGTGTGAGACAACTTCTAATATTCCAAACTTGAATCTTGTGTCCCCTTGACATGTGTATGCCTATAAAGGGCATTTTTGATGTTTTCTTTGGCAATAGCATATAGGTGCTCGTATATTCTAGTTCTACATTTGCTTTCCATTTTGCCAACGTAAAAATATGAACATGTTTGGCAAATGGAAATGAAAATAACACCTTTCATACTGCAATTACCATTATGCAAAGGAATGCCCCTACTGATACCTTCAATGGGCACTACATCATTTTCCAAAACAAAGGGGCATTGATTACATCGACCACATCTAGTGGTTCCTTTAGTTGACAAGGTTTTAGGTGAAATAACATGTTCAGTCAAGTATTTAAACTTTTTCCCTGCTTTGTACACAAAGCTTGGTAGTTTACCTAAGATGTTAAATATATCTGTGTTACTTTTAAAAATGTTCCAGTTCCTTTTAATAATATCCCTAAGTGTTCGTTCTCCTACACCAAATGGGATGACCATACTCGTGTTGTACCCCACCATTCCTATCTGTTGGTTGTTCGATTTTAGGATTATCTCACCACTACCTAATAGGGGCTTATATTTTGTCCCTCATCCTTCTAGCATTTGTTTCACAACCCTATCAAGCATCCCACTAGGGTACCCCCTTACCCTAAACATTTCTGTAATATTAGCTACCTAGTCCAAAAAAGTATCTCGTGTAGAGCACATTCTTCCTGCCCTTACCCAACTGCCCTTTAAAGATGTTTCTCTTAGTATGGAAAGGGTAACTGCTTTGGAAATCGAGGTAAGTATTAGAGAAGGTTTCCTTCCTATAAATTCTGGAAGCAAATCTATTATTAGACGTGTCCTTAGAAATCATCACGTCCAAACAATTGATCTTATCAATATAATGGTTAGCTGTGAATATAAAAAATGGGACATATCTGGTTAATGTAATCCAAAAAAACATTTAGATTAACTCGAGAATCCTTCCAGAGAATAAAAATATTGTCCAAAAAAATGATAGTAGATAAACCACAACTGTTGGTAACTGCTTGTAAAAATATATTTCTTTTCCCATGAGTAGAGAACCAAATTGGCATAAATGGCAGCACATGCTACCCCCTGAGTTTGCCTGTAGAATTCTCCTTCAAAGGTGAAATAGTTATTGGATAAAATATAATCCATAACTGCCATAAGAAAATTAATCATGGTGTTGGAAAACATAATAAATTCCCTAATGGAGTCATGGAAGAGATCTAGTCCTTCCTTGGGGGGAATTGAGGTAAATAAATCCACTATGTTAATAGTGGAATAAAATCACATTACCATTGTACCATCTTTCATTTATATTGGACAAAATATCCCAAGAGTCCTTGAGTAAATAATCGGCAGAGTCAACTGAGTCTTTTAAAATTCTATCCACAAAGGTGCATAAAGTGTGTGCAGAACTATTACGTGTAGAAATGTTGTTTGTCTTTTCAGCTTTTCCCGGTTAGGGGTTGCCACAGCGGAACACCGGTCAGCTAATGATTAGCAGTAGATTTTTATGGTGCCGAGTTGCCAGTCCAACGCCCAACCTTCAACGAAGGCACGCCCATCCACGCATGTCTTTCAAACGCCACTCGACCATTACGTGCAGAGATAATAATCCTAAATGGGGGTTGCTGAATACATGTATGCACTTTGGGAATGCCAAAGACTGTTGGTACTAAGGGATGTTCTGTTTTCAAAAAAATTATATAAGTCCTCTGAGATAACTTTTTGAAACAGTGTCTTCCAGGAATAATTGAATCTTCCTATGTGCTACAGTAACTTCATTCCTGGATGAAATTTGATATTTTTCAGTTTCAGAGAACATCATAGTAAGTTGATTCACATAATCAGTACTGTTGAAAAGCACCACACCCCCACCCTTATCAGGCTTTATGATTCTAAGCATTTTTTCTGTACTAAATCGATTTAAAAGTGTATGCTCTTCCCTACTAAGGTTAGAGTGTTTATTATGTTTGATAAGTTTAAACTCGTTCTCAATGTCTCCTTCACATGCTTTTTCAAAAGCCATAATTAACGGGTGAAGTGGTGGGTTGAAACAGCTTTTCTTTTTCACTTTCAGTTTTTGGATGTCCCCATTACTGTTAACATCTTGTCCTTTGAACAAAATCTTGAAATTTAGTTTTCCGGTATACAATTTTAACGCAGTAATGGTATCCACTGTGTCCAACCTAAATGTGGGGACAAATTTAAACCCCTTTCTAAATAAAGAGAAGTACGTTGTATCCAACCCTAATTCAGTATAGTTACAGATCTTAAAACCATCTAAAGAGGCACATTTACCATTATAAGTTAACTCAATATTTGCCCCCACTTCTAAGGTGTCCACCTGCGATTGTTTCTGTAACCTCCCCTGTTGTTCCCTCTGTTGTTGTTTCTGGGTGTGTGGATACCCCCTAAAAAAACTCTCTGCCTATTTTTGTTTTCAGTATGTTCAGACCTCCTGAGTGTTGGAAAATTTGTTTCATATTGGTCTGATGATTGATTATAAACAATACCTTCTTCATCAAAACACATTTCATTGTGTGGTGAAATAAGCTGGTGGTCATGTACAACATTTATGTCACTTTGTCTAAAATCAGCTTGAAACCCAGTAAACCATTTAGGTAGGGAGTACACTTGTTTCTTTTAATAATCATTGTCATCCCTTAATCATTTTTTACTTTTATGTTCCAAATTCAACTTAACACTGTTATCAACCTTATAAAAAATCCTTTCATAATGCACAGCATTGAATTCAAACAACAAATCATTTGTAAGCAAAGCATTCATATTATCTAATTCTTCCAACATTAATTTAATACGCTTATTATTAGTTTTTATAATAAAGTCCATTAGTTCAAGACCAAAACAATCAAAAAGTGCAAATAGTTAATCAGTATCACAATTATTTGCATCCATCCCATTAGGGAATTTGTATAATCTAAGGCCTTTTGGTACATGCCTTTTCTTGTAACTTTCCTGCAAATATAGGTTGTCACATTGAGTGGCACGTACTTTAAGTAGTAAGTTCTCAAAGTCCCTCATAGTGGTGTTAAAAGATTTATGTTCCTGTCCCACAACCTGCTGCAAATCCTTTTCTGGGAACAAAACGTCCCTCATAATCCATTCTCTGATGTTTGAAGAAGATGAACGTCTGGCTGCTGTGTTTGTCATGTTGCCATTGTTTATTTGCGGCCGTATACTGCCATTTTGTGGATTCTCTGAAAAATCACCTTGGTTAGCTAGCCTTGGCTGGGAGAACTTAAGGTCCTTTCTCCGTATGTCGCTTTGGGTAGAACAGTTTTGTGTGTTATGGAATGAATCCATTCTCTGTTAAATCCGCAACCTGCTGAGACAGAGCAGCAATGGCTGCAGTTAAATTGATGCTTGTTAAGCCCAAATTGACTGGGGAACCATTAAAACTGCTTGATAAAACTTCATTAGAGACAGACGCCCTCCCTCACCCAGGGGATGAAAGCACTTAACAATTAAAGACTTTGGTACCTGATTTTCGTTTCGTTATATGTGTGGAGCTAATGGTGTTTCTACTGCTTGTTTTGGGCATCTACTACAGTTTTTTACAAGTCTATCTTGGAAGCAGCTACCTGGTCTTCTGTTCATACTTTTACCAAGCAGTATAAACTGGATGTCATTTCCAGGTCCAGAGCGGGGTTTGCCAAAGCTATTTTCCATGGCTTTGGTGAAAGTGTCTCTGCTCCTCCTCCCAGTTCCTCCTCTGCATGAGCTTTGGCATTCTCCCTCATGTTATGAATACTGCAGCATATAAATAGGACATAGAATGGTTGTGTAAAATCTTACCATAACCATAGATGTCCTTCTCTTCTATATGCTGCAGTATTGCTCCCCCCCCCCCCCGATGCTTACCTGGTCCCTGGTTACATGTTTTCTCATCTTATCAGGCTGGTGCTTTGCAGCATTCAGTTCTGAGGTAAGTACATGCTGATGTCCGCTTTATACCCGACATCTCTTTATGGCCAACGTATGCAAACTAGTGTATGGCGTCACACATACTTTGCAGTACCATTTAGACTTTGGTGTACTGGCCGAACGCATGAGTTAGCCGGAGGTGGACTCCCCCATATTACGAATACTGCAGCATACAGAAAAGAAGGACATCTATGGTTATGGTAAGATTTTACACAACTATTCTTTTTTTTTTTTTTTGAAAATATGTAAAATGAGACATTCGGGGATGGAAAGCATTTTCTTGATACTTGATACTGAGAAGAAAAATTAAATGGGAGGTTTTTCAGGGAATGATTGCAGAAGAGAAGGCATTTCAAATAAAGTTAGCATTGCTACATACCTGGCGCATGAAGCAATGCATCTTTAAAAGTTGTAGTAGTATTGGATGTGAGTGACGTGTTAAGAAAGAGTTCAGCACTTTTGTACAAAGACTTAATGAAGAAGCACATGCCTTGTGTTTTCCTCAAGGCTTTTTTTTCCTCAGCCTGATGTATTAACTAACAAGTGTCTTTGGTTATAGATCTAGCACAGTATTGGAATAGCAGAAGATTTCTGACTTGTGGTTTATTTCACATTTGGCCAGCTGACAAAGGAAAAGATGCAAAGAATGTTGAGGTTTGCTGTGGACAATACCTCACTGTATTGATTTGTTTTCACACTTTTTGCTGAATGTCTACCATAGTAATTTTACCTTCACAAAGAAAAGCATACTGTTTGCAGTTTATTAAAGATATGCATTCTCACTGAATGTAGTGCACTTTACTCAATTTTTACTTTTTGGGAAGACATTCCTTCAATGTTTGGCACATTTTGGCATCCAACCTATCACCAGCAGCTGCAGGAGAACTTGTCAGAGAATTGTACTGGGTCAGCAGCATGGTGACAGTTATTAAACTAGACTTATGAGCCAGTGAATAATATTAGAAATGTTTTGAACATTTGTATAAAACAGAGGAGTAGGAAAACCAATAAAAGGCACAAATGGAAATATTTGTGCAAGACCTGGTTATGACAAGGTGAGAGAATGATGAAGCTCAGCAGTTAGTATCCCAGACAGGGACTTTGTGCTCATTGGCCCAGGATTATGTTTGCCCAGTCTCTGTAAAAAAGTGAAATGATAAATAATGACATAGGAAACCTCCAGACACTGGATCCAACCCAGTTTGGTTTTGACAAGGGCAGGTCATTCCTACTCAGCCTGGTGGGCTGCTTTGAGAAAGTCACCAAAGCAATGGATGAGGGCAGAGTGGTTCACTGTCTACCTTGTCCAAGGCAGTTGACAGAATATCCTACTCAGGCATTGTTGACAAACTCAGGAGGTTAGGTATAAACCCTTATGTCTCCCAGTGGATAGCCAGTTGGCTCACTGATAGGATCAGGAAGTTAGAATTGGGGAGTCCATCTCGACAAAGAGGCCAATCACAAGCAGAGCCCCTCAGGGATTGGTCCTGAGACAGCTCCTTTTTGGCATTACTTCTCTGAAGATATGGCCAATGTCAATGGCCTCTGGCTGACAAAATTTGCAGATGACTGCAAATTAGGAACAGTCATAGAATCCCCCACCAACACAAATGTTCTCCAGGAAGGGCTAACACAGACAACCAACTTGTGCCAGACCCATGGACTAAAACTAAATGCCAGCAAATGCATAATTGTATCCTTCAGGATACCTCTGGGCACATACAGACAGTAATCTAGCCGTTGACCATCATGTGTCTACAGTAGGGAGGAAATCATTCTATGTTGTGTGACTTATAAACAAAGGTATGACATCTAGGTCTAAGAAGGTCATTGTTCCACTGTATATTGCAATCATCAGACCTATCATTGAGTACAATGCCCCATTTTAGTATGTGCCTAATGAGGCACATCCAACAATTAATTGGAATGCCCACAGAGATCCTCAGTAAAAGAATACAGGGCATAAATAACATGTCCTATGCAGACTCCTCAAAGCACTGTCCCTGTATTCTGTCTCCTACAAACTGTTGAGGGGAGATCTTTACCTGACATACAAGACATTGTGTTAGACCCTACCATTTATGGATCTACTGCATATCCACCAAACAACATGCACCAGAATTGCCCATTGTAAAGACTTAAACCTTGCCTGTGATATAAATAGGACCTGCTGGAGAGACAAATGTGTATCCTTGACACTGCCCCTTCTCTAGAACAGACTCCCCATCCATGTGAAGCAGAGTTCCTCCCTAACCTAATTCAAGTGCAACTTATTTGGATGGAGAACAGAAAATTCATCCCTGGTTTGGCAACTATGTTTCTAATGGACACAGGCAGCCTGGAAATAGCTCCTTTTCCAGGCCCCTACTTGTAAATGTTTCATCTCCCAAGCCCCTGCTTACATTTATTAAGGGTACCAGAAGATTTTTGATGCGTGGCTAAACTTAAAAAGGCCCTTGCATCATTAGCCTAGTATACATATATGGTCCTATATGAACCTGTGATAATCATGGTTCAATCATGAACTTTATCTGTGTAGAACTAAGCACAGGTTCAATCATAACTGGCATTGAGTTGGTCTGTAAAGTGACAAGATTGAACTTGAGGAACACTGTGCTGGTTATCAAGCAAAGATCTGTAAAAAGGTGGAATTTCCATCCAGGGAGATTTCTTTGGCAGCAAATTGACCAGCAACTATTTTTTGGAGAGACTGTGTAGCCTAGTCTGTTTTACCTGGGTAAAGGTCTTCTGGTAGCCAGAGTGCGAGTTTCCTGCTTGATTTTTTGCCAAATAATTTTGCCTCCATTAGATCTGCTGTGCATCCAGTTGACTGCAGGAGTGGCACAGTAACTACCTTTCCCCTTAACAATGTTTTACCTGGTATTCAACAGTCATGATTTTGACATATTCACTTTTATCATCTCTATTATGAGTCTGACAACTCATGGGCTGGATCCATATCCATCTAATCTTTTAATGGCCTGCTTTAATATGCTGGGTCCTGTACTTTACCAGAGTTTGGTTGCATCCTTGTGGGATGGGATATTTGCTACAGCCTTGAGGGAGGCCCTGTCTTCCCAGCCCTCAAAAATCTTCTGTGGACCCAAATAATTTAAACAACTTCTGCCCATCTCTAACCTCCCTTTTCTATAAAATATTATTGAGAAGGGTAAGCATCCAAAGTCATATCTTATAGTTAGTGGACTAATGGATCCATTACAGACAGGGTTTTTTTTTTTGCATGGCATAGTACAGAGACTGGTTTCATTAGAGTTATCAATGATCTCCTGAATGCATAGAACAGTGACACTATACACTGTTAGACCTCCTGTATCTCTTTACTCCATTTGATAGTATGGACCATGTAATTTTGATAGTGTTTATGTACTTGCTGTGGTGTTTCTGCTACAGTTCTAAACTGGTTTATTTCATACCTGTCTGGCCATACGTATAAGATATGATCTGATATTGTTAATCCACGTTCATTCCTTACACATGGGTATCGGTTCCGACCTCGGAACCGAGCCGGCCATTTTCCAAGCTTGCGTCAGCTTCAAACTCTCGAGCTAAACTCTTACCCACAATCCCCCTCTCCCTATTACCTCAGATTTTGTTTGCCAGATTGCCATTCGGTCGTGTCAAGCTACTTCTCTTGAGCTAAGTACAGTTATTTGTTGTTTAATAGTCTTTCAGATTACTTTTCTGTCAGAAAAGTTTATATTTCATTGTCTCTTACCCCATCGCATCTGGCGTACATATTTTCTTCAGGTTTTTCTGCCTTTTTCTTTACCACTTTTACCACGAGGTATTCTCTCTTTACCATCGTTGGTAATCCCTTCCTGTTTTTTTTCCTCATACCTTCGGATATTCTCTTGTACCATTGCTGGTACCTTTTCTGGTAATTAATTTACTGTCATGGCAGATAAGAAAGGTAGTCCGGGATTTAAGTCGTATTCTGATTGTGGACACAAACTACCTACTTCTGATGCACACTCTTTGTGCGTTTATTGTTTGGGGGCATCCCACTTGTCTGTTGACCCACCCAGTACTATTTGTGAGAACTTTTCAAATAGAACCTTGTTGGAAAGGAAAAACAAGCTGTTACTGAAGGGACTTCTTAAATCTCCCTTTTCAGAGGCTATTTCTGGGTCAGAGACCTCAACCTCTCCTAGAGCCCATAAGAAAATCTTGGATGTTCCTACCAAGGCTAAATCTTTGCCTTCGTCCCCGGCTGGGGACTCCTGCCAACCAAAACCTAAAAAGGCTAAAATTTCAGCCCCGGAGCTCACTCAGTCAGCCTCAGTGCTTTCGGTGCCTAGACCTTCAGCACCAAGGCCTTCAGCTCCATTAATGATCTCGTCTTCTCTTGCAGCCTTCACTATATTGGCACCGAGGGGCTCCTCGGTTCAGACTATTACCACTGTATCGGCTCCGACTGTTCAGTCAGCGCAGACCTTGACCTCGTCGGCTCCGAGATCTTCCTCGGAACCGATGCCTTTATTGTTGACTCCAGTTTTGTCGGTTCCAGCTTCAGTACCGACAACCACTTTGGTACCGATCCCTGTGTCGGTGCAGACCATGACCTCGGCACCGATGACTTCTTTGGTGCAGACACTCGTAGTCCAGTCTCTCTCGGCACCGTTGTCTTCGGTGCGGACGGGTGAGATGTGCACCGAGTTTGCCTCTTCTGTGGACAGACCTGTTTCTCCCTCAGTCTCTGTGAGGTCCACTAAAAGCCTTTCCAAACATGATGTGTTGCGTCTTGTGGATCAGGTGCTCCTGGCCAGAGGTATCCCACCCCTCAGGAACTATCCTTCCTTGGGAGGTGATCACTCATCTCCAAAGACCCCTTCTTATTCTCCTACTTCATTGCCTTTGAAGTTCATGGATATAGCACAGTCTTCCCCTTCTGCGGTCCCCTTTATGGATCTCACTAAGGAACCGTAGTTGCCTTTGTGGCAGGAAAGTTTTGCTATGACCCAGGATGTTAGTTGTGACATGCATAGTTTGCTGCTCCACAGCCATCCAGGGACTCCTGGTTGGCAGGCTGAGCAACTTAGGGGAAGGGTGACCCCTGTCCTAGACATGCACTCCTCTTCTGGTGGACCAGCCTTCCAACTGATGGAGAAGGCTTTCACTGTTGCTGGCAATACTGGACTGTGTATAACTCCTCCCTCCTCTGGTACACTGGTTTCACAAGTCGCACCTAGTGGACACTGGGTGCAAGGGCCTCAGGACATATTCCCACAGGAATCCCCTTTTTCGCTGTCTTCTCCAGCTTCTCCTGCTGAGGAGGTCCACCGGAAAAGTTTGTGTAGGAGGAAGCACATGGACTCCACAGAGGTGTACCTCACTGAAGACACAGATTTCGATGAGGGGGAAGGATCCCTCCAGTCACCCTCTGAGGTATCCTTTGGTGATATCCTCAAAATCCTGAAACAGAGAAGTGACTGGCAGTCCTCTAATCTGACCTCTGAGGAATCTGTGTTCCAGCAGGCCTTTCTTGCCCGGCCCCCTACCTCCTGGGTTACTCCACCTGCCGATGAACTTGTCCGGCTCATCGTGCAGTGTGCTTGGAAGGCTCCTGATACCATTAAAGCTATTCCCCAGAGGCCAGATAATATTTTGTCCTGCTTTGGATCCCCTTTGGTCCAAAGGTCTTCCTGTGGAAGCTTTGGTGGTGGCCGCTGCATCAAAAAAGGATCTGGCAGAAGAAGAAAGCCAGACTGTCCATCCACCTAACAAAAAGTCCCGAGCCCTGGACAGGATAGGGAAATGCACCATTGCTTCAGCGACCTTTACTATCAGGTCCCTGAATTATATGGCACACTTTACCAGGCTTCAAAGGGATCTGATTTCTGAGCTCTCTGAAACCTTGGCTGGTGCCATGTCTGATGAGGCCCGTGACAAAGTGGCCTTTCAGCTGGCCACCATTGAATCTATATCTAACTCCTCTATGTGACTGATATCTCGCGCATCAGAAGGAGCAGCAAAAGCAGCGGGTTCAGCTGCGGTCTTGAGACGACACACTTGGATGCGCTTGTGCAATTTCGTGGAACCCTTTAAGGCTTCCTTTCTTAATGCTCCCATTCAGGCCTTCTCGTTGTTTGGGCCCAAAGTTAAAAGCACACTGGCCAGATGTGAACAGGATGGTAAGACCCTTTCTACCATAGGTGTCCATTATTCTTCCTCTCAACGTGCTTTCTCCTGAAACCAAAAGAGTGGGTAGATATGGTTCAAGAAATCTCAGGGTCCTTTCCGTGACACACAGGCCGAGTTCTCCCCAAGAGGCAGAGGGGGAAACTCACAGGGAAGACGCTCCTTTTGGGGCAAAGGGGGTCTGCGTAACCAGGGTTCCAGGGATTCTTTCCCTGGTCAATCCTACCCACACTCCTGAAGAGTGGCCCAACTCCTTTCCTCTGGAGGTGGTTGGGGGACATTTCTCCTTGTACCCTTCTGCCTGGCTAACCATCACCACTGATTCTTGGGTACAAAGGATTATAACCAGAGGTTATCATATCCCCTTCAATCTTTGTCCTGCCCCTTCAAAAAACCTTCCTGACGTTCCACCCAGTCAGAGGGAAGAAGCAGCACTAGAGATAGAAATGCTGCTAAGAAAGAGAGTCATCCAAATAGTCCCTCCAGACCAGATAGGGTCTGGATTCTACTCAAGACTATTTTTGGTGCCAAAGAAAACCAGGGACTGGAGACCAATTTTGGATCTCAGTGTATTGAACAAGTTTGTGAATACAAAAATTCTGGATGGTCACAATACAGTCTATCCTCCTGCTTTTGGAAAAAGACAATTGGATGTGCTCGATAGATCTTCAAGATGCGTACTACCACATATAAGTGGACAGGCCATCAAGAAGATTTCTGTGCTTCCGTGTGGGAGCCAGTCACTACCAGTTCAGAGTACTGCCCTTCGGACTCTCTACAGCCCCCAGAGTGTTCACAAAGTGCATGGCAGTTGTCACAGCTCACTTGCGACTTCAATGATTCCAGGTGTTTCCATACCTAGACGACTGGCTCATTTCCACCCCCACCAAAACATCTACTGGAAAAAGCCCTGGCATACTCTCTTCTCACTGCTCAAAGGCTAGGCATAACCATAAACTGGCAAAAATCCAATCTCGCCCCATCACAGTCGACAGAATTCATAGGGGTTATCTTGGACACAAAAAACTGCAGAGCTGCTATTCCAGAGCACAGAATTCTAAGGATAAAGCAACAACTGATTCCAGTCCTTCAAGGGAGAAATCCATGGCTCACTCGGTTCTACAGCTGTTGGGTTCCATGCAGCCTCCATCACCATTGTTCCCCTGGTCAGGTTTCACATGAGGCTTCTACAATGGCTACTGCTAAACCAGTGGTATCCTTTTCAGCATCCTCTTTCAGCCATGATTCAAGTAACCCACAGGTGCAAACAGGATTTAAATTGGTGGGTGACACACAATCTGTCACAATGGTCTCGCCCATTCTCCCCCCAGCAACCCAAGGCCACAGTGACTACGGACGCCTCCCTGATGGGCTGGGGGGGGCTATGTCAGGGACAGACAGTCCAAGGCACTTGGTCCGAACTGGAGGCCCATCTGCATATAAACGTTCTAGAGCTGAGAGCGGTGCTTCTGGCGTTGCAAGCATTCCATCCCCTGCTGCCATCTGGGACAGTTGTGATTCAATCAGACAACATGGCGGTGGTCTGGTACATCAAGGTGGAACCAAATCTTACCCCCTTTGTTGAGAGGCCATGAGAATATGGCAATGGGCGATGGCTACCAACCATTTTCTTCTAGCAACGCACATTCCCGGGAGTTCCAACGTGATAGCAGACAGACTCAGCAGGTGCATTCTTCAACCTCACGACTGGTCCCTGAATCCCTTGATAGCGACGGAGATCTTCCACCGCTGGGACCATCCTTGCTGTGACCTTTTTGCATCCCCGACCAACTACAAATGCAGCAACTACTTCTCCCTGATTCCCCCTTTGGGACAGTCACCCAGGGACGCTCTAGTCCACGATTGGCCCTCAGGTCTTCTTTATGCATTTCCACCCTTTCCACTCATTCCCCAGTTTCTGAAGAAAGCCCATCGGTTGAAGAGCAAGGTGATCCTCATAGCACCATATTGGCCACGACAGGTTTGGTTCCTCTTCCTTTGGCCTCACCTACTAGATCGACCATGGATTCTCCATCCAACCCCAGAGTTGATCTCAAATCCACAGAACCTGATTCATCCCAACTTGAACAGCCTGAAGCTCATGGCTTGGCTACTCCAATTTCCTTGATTGCCAGGCAGAATGATCTTTCTTTACAAGTACAGGATATTCTCATTGCATCTCATAAGTCTTCCACTAGAATTACTTATCTGAGCAAGTGGAAAAGATTTATCTGTTGGCTGAAAGATAAACAAGTAGATCCTTTCTCAGCACCAGTGTCGATAATACTAGACTATCTGGCCGACCTCTTTCAAGCAGGTCTATCGGCCTCTACCATTAGAGGTAATTTGGCTGCAATTTCTAATTTTCATGAGGGTGTACAAGATTCCTCTCTTATGTCCCACAAGTTTTGCAAGACCTTCATAAAAGGTGTGAATCATCTGACGCCACCTTTTAGAGAACCTATTCAACCACCATGGGATTTATCATTAGTTCTACAAGCTCTGACAATGCCACCTTTTGAACCTGCCTCTTCTTGCGACCTCAAGAGTTTTGTCATGCAAAACCTTGTTTTTGGTCACCATTACTTCTGCCAGATGTATTTCTGAGCTTCAAGCTCTATGTATCAAGAGTCCTTACTTGATTTTTCATAGAGATAGAGTGTCTCTGAGAACTAATCTATCTTTTCTGCCTAAAGTGATCTCTGAAATGTCCATTAATCAAGCCATTGAATTGCCAGTTTTCTTTCCCAATCATTCAAACAGAGCAGAGTATTGCCTACATACCCTAGATATCCACAAGCAAATTCGCTTTTACTTAAACAGGACTAGGCCTTTTTGTAAATCTGACCAGTTATTTTTGGCTTTTTCTGGACCTAGATTAGGATCTGCTGTTGCTAAGGTCACATTAGCTAGATGGTTGAAGGACTGTGTGACCTTCATGTATACACAACGCAATATCTCGTTGCCTACTACCATGAAAGCTCATTTAACAAGGTCGGTGGCAACTTCTGCTGCCTTCCATGCCAGAGCTTCCTTGTATCTGTGCAGCTGCAACTTGGGCTATGCCTCATACCTTCATCAATCATTACAAATTGGATTTGGCCACCAGGGGAAGAGCATCTTTCGGTTCTATGGTGCTCAGGAATGTCCTTCCATGAGAGCCTCCCAGGAGTAGAGGTAGCTAGAGACTCTGTCCCATGCGTAAGGAATGAACGTGGATTAACAATATCAGATAAAGAAGTTATGTCTTACCATAACATTCCATCTGTATTGTTGATCCTCGTTCAGTCATTACGACCCTCCCTCCTTCCCTCTCCTGTGGTTTCTAGTGGATCTCACCATCCAGTTTTCTTAGGTTATTAGACCAGAGGTAACCTCTACCTTCTTCAACTTGCAAACTCAGTCTGAGGTAACAGGGAGAGGGGGATTGTGAGTAAGAGTTTAGCTCGAGAGTTTGAAGCTGACGCGAGCTTGGAAAATGGCAGGCTCAGTTCCGTGGTCGGAACCGATACCCATGCGTATACCCAATTGTATTCTTGACTCATGGCTAGCACTTGGGACCAAGTGTCAGCTGTTATGACGTCATCTTATTTCCATTTTCAAACAATATCCAGAATCCAGAATATCCACAATGTTTGAGGCTGGGGATATAACAGCTCTGTTATTAACAGAGCTATTACCTGGGTACAAAATAGAGACAGGGAATATTATTTTAGATGTAATAGAATTGGCCCTACGTTGAATGGGAGCCAGACTGAGATTCATTTTGTAACCATCTATAGCTGTTTTAGTGAAATTCTAATGGGCTTGGTGAAATATTATTGGCAGTATATGCAAACCAATAGAGATTCCCAGTTATGGTTACCTGAGAGGCTAACATTTTCTTTTAGGGTAGGGAAGAGTTTAAAACTTTTTTTAGTTAAAGGGAAATTTATAATGCCTCCTGTGAATTTATATAATATGAGACTGAATCCTGGTACTCTTGCATGTGGTAAATGTAAGGCATGCAAACACATTGTTAGTAGTTTTGGAAATATTAATGGACAAAAATTTGTAGTGAAAGGTTTCTTTAGATGTGATACTGTTGGCATAATTTATGCCCTCGAATGTCCATGTTGTAGTGAAAGGTTTCTTTAGATGTGATACTGTTGGCATAATTTATGCCCTCGAATGTCCATGTAATAAGTTTTACATTGGTCAGTCTAAAAGGGCCTTTAAAGTGATATTATTAGAACATATGAGAGATACAGAAATTTTTAAAGACACTAGTTCTGTGGCAGTTCACTTTCACCAAGCACATCAGGGTTCATCTGTGGGTTTACAGGGGACTATTTTAGAAAAAGTGGAAAAAATGGAATGTGTTTCTACTGATACTTGTTTTAGGGACAGACTTTTATATAAAAAAAACATCTATAGTCTTAAATTTGACACTAATACCTAAGGGTATGAATTCTGAACTTAATTGGAGATTTCTCCTTTAACTTGAATGTGATTTTTTTAATTGAGTATAATTGGAAGTAGTATTTATGTTGAGTGTTTTATTCAGTGTGTATTCTCCTTGAAGGCATTATTATAGGCCGAGACGTCAGCGAGTTAATAAAATCAATCTGAATTTTTATTGGATCACTGGTTCGTGGCTGTTTTTTTTATTTTATTCTTTTTGAGTTTGTATTAATATCCAGAATCAGTTGCTTATTTCCTAAAACTAATCTTTTGATCTCTTCCTGACTGGATTACAGCAGTGACCTTTATCTGGGATTACCAAACTGAACTTGATCCTTTGCATATGCTACAGAAATCTGCAGGTAGATTACTTACTGTTATATTTCATTGCCAGCTCTGTGTAGCATTCAGACTTTTGACCCTTCCAGTTTAGCCATGGAACAACTGGGAGGTTCCTTGGTTCTTTCGTCTTCCAGCAACAAAAAAATGAAAATTAATAAATAGCTTTTGCCAACATAGCTGGGAGCTAAAGTGCATTAGCCAGAGATCGGTGACATTTCTGTGGCCATATCTGGTTCCTCAGACCATTTATTTTTTTGTTTGGCAACCTCTAAGTGTAGTCAATACAGCCAACTTAGACCCAGGAGTTAGACGCATCCTCTGCAGCTTGTTGATGTGCCTTTGCTGGCAAGGGAAAACCATGTTTTCATTCCTGGGAGAAAGAGCAGAGAATACTGTTATGGTTATCCAGATTGGTATGCCTATCCTCAGAGAGTTTTTTTTTTTTTTTGCAAAACGTGGGTGTGCTTCAGAAAGTCCTGGCAAAAAGAAGAAAAAAATAGACATATGTCTTCTCTTTACGCAAGTCAGTTTGGACAGGAGTGATTTATTGGGCTTAGCTCGGGGTTTAGTTCATGTTCTTGATCCTTCCAGTTTTTCTGTTTCTGGTAATCAAAAAAGGGGTTCATCATTTTCTGAATAGGCTCAGGTTTTTGCACAACAAAATGATTGTGAAGGAACAGGTTTTATTTCGTCTCCTCAGGTTTCTGATTCAGATTCTGAGGATAGTATGGCTTCTCCCAGTTCATTTGAAGGATTCTTGTTCTCTGAAATTGTTTTCAAAATGAATCAGTTGTTTATGTGGGAACATAATGATATTCCACTGATGCTGAAGAAATATTATGATTTATTGCAAATGGATTTTTTCAGAAGCTCCTCTAGTTCCCCCTGTTTTGTCAGCATGTAACTTGTCTGACAGCTAGTCTTCCTCTCCCAAGAAAGCGGATTTTATAAAATCTTCAGTCTAACAGGTTTAATATACTAATCCAAGATCAGTTCCAGCAGTTATTTCCTTTCTGAACCCAGCTGCTGCTAAACATCTGGTTAGTACCAACCCTTCACTTTTCTAATAAAGTTGGGAAAGCTTTTCAGAGGTCGGGGTGGGGGAGTATATTCTTCTGCAACACTTATTTTCTTTTTTAGAATACTCAACAGTCAGGCTCATATGTTAAAGTTTCTGTTTGCTTCTTTTGAGAACATGAGGAATGTTATGACATCTGTTTCCTCTTTATTTATTGAAATTGTGTCTGTGGCTCAAGTGACTACCCACTGTTGAAACGTGCTTATGGTTCTGCTGATGAACTTCCAGGTTGCTGCCACTGGAATTGTCATGAGGAGGCTTGCTTGGTGGCATACTCAAAAATGCAGATGTCAAAGCTGAAATGTTCAGTTCAGCCTTGGATAGAGAGTTAGTTTTTGGACCATCTGCTGCATAGGACCCTAAAAATTGTGGTGAGAGATGTACGCTAACTGAAAGAGTCTGTCATATTTTTCTGCTTTCCTTCTCAGGGTTTGCCAAAGGGCTTAATGCTACCAGTATAATCTATTTCAAAAATAAAAATAAAAAACACAGCGAGCTGATGGAAAGCATACATTTAAAAAGTAATGTCAGTGAGGTTCCAAAAAGAAAAAAGGTACCTTCCAGAACAAAGGACAGTCTAATAAATCTGAACAACTATCATCAAGATTCCCCTCTCCCTTGCCACCCAGGCAAAGCTTTAATCTTTTCAAAACATCTGAACCTCCATTTCTCTTCTCAGTAGCAGATAGTTTCAGACTGATGTTTTCTGAAATTAGTGCGTCTCCCTCATTTCTGAAAGATTTCCCATCATCTTCCAGACCAAACTTCTCTTTTCCCTCTTGTCATTCAGCATCTGCTGTCTGAGGGGGTTGCAGAAGCTGTTCCTCCTCCTCAGTTTAGAGAAGGGTTTTATTCAAGAATGTTTCTTGTGCCATAGGAGGAGGATTCTTGGAGATCTGTTCTGGATCTTTCCTTTCTAAACCTGTCTGTTATAGTGCCGAAGTTCAAAATGTTATGCCTTTACTACTTGTTACCTCTCATTCCCCGTTTCAGTTGTCTGGTGACCTTATATTGAAAAGATTCATATCATGACATTCCTATACAACCAGGTTTCAGATGCTTCTAAAGTTTTTTTTGTTTAGATTACATTGTCATTTATCTACATTATCTTTTGGTCATTACTTTTTTTGGCCTATCCAGGTGTATTCCTGTGATAAACTACTGCACACTGCAAGATATTCACATTTTTTTCGTATTTAGACAACTTGTTTATGTTTGCATAGACTTTTTTAAAGTTTCAGAAATCTCTCACTTGGATGAGGGATCTTCTACACAGATGGAAGTTCCAGGAGAACATACAAAAGTCTTGTTTAACTCCTTCTCACTGAATTGTTTTCATGGGGTGTTTCCTAGACACCTCAGTTCAGAGAGCTTTACATCCACATGAAAAGGTAGATTTGTATCTAAACCTGTTCATAAGTTTAATGAATTTGATGAATCCTACTCCTCTTATAAATGGAAGAAAACTGAGTAAACAGGAAAGTAGGAAAAGGAAGAACAGCAGGCAGAGGGAAACAAACAAGGGTAACCAATAGATCTGAAAGGTGGGAGAGGGAAGAGCAATTTATTTGAGAGAAAAAATATATATTTTTCATACTTGGAAAAGAAATATAAGTGGGAAGGTAGTGAGGGGAGGTTGTAGATGGGATAGCTGGAGAAAGGCAGGTAGCAGGAGGGGAGAAATAAATGTAAAACATTCAGAGACAAGGATAGTAGACACATACAAGGTAGGAAGGACAGTTGATAGACACAGGCATACAGAAATTGAACAGATAGTGATGAGGAACTGGATGATGAACATGGAATGGGGAATGACACTTAAAGCAGGAGAAACACTGGAATGAGAATAGGATAAGGTCGTGGTGTGAGTGGATGTGAGGCTGGCCTAAAGGGTAAAATTACCAGGCATCACTCACCTGAGTGGCCAGTAATGAGCTGATTGCTCCTCCGATGGCCGATTAGGTGATATCTGTCAGTCATGCAAGTCTGTGAGCCACACCAGGAGGTGTTCCATGTTGCTGAAACAGCCATCCAGTTGCCAGTATATTTCAGCTACAACCAGTCTCCACAGGTGATACTGAGAGACTTCTTTGGACTAAGGAGCCTTTGCCAACCTCCTGTGAAGTGGCCACTGAAGGTGTAATTTGAGCCCTCCTGCCCACCGCCAGCAAGCGAATCACTACCAGAGACCTCAGCTGACACAAACTTAGGTGAATGTGATCTCACCTTCTTCTCCTCCTCCTTGACAGCTAGACATGCAGAAGGACAACACAGTAGAAAAAAAATGATTATGCACACTAGCAACATAATCACAGAAGTATAGCACTCTGGCACAGACAGCATACATGTCACTCTCTGTTTAGACTGTCCCTTCTACTTTTTTGCAACATCTAACCTTGTTAAATTCATACTCCTCTGCCACAGGAAAGTAATGGATGTACTCCTAAGTATGCATGCAAAACAGGTAAGACACTTAGAGTAGTATTTGGAAAAATGGTTATATTATATCTTTGACTGTCACTTCCTAAACTCTCTCTCTCACTCTAGAAGCAATTTAGGGTGGCACTAACTCTGATCCCTGTAGCAAGGCTGGCACTGCTTGCCTAAACAGGTAATGCCAGTGGCAGCACTCAGCATTCTGGTAAGTTTATTACATGCATCCATCTTCAGCAAGGGCCCATCATAATACCCTAGCAGACACTCGTGGAAGTCCCTGTGCAGAAAGAACAGGAACATTTTGCACTCCCTTGCATACCTTGCTGACTTTCTGTATACCAAAGCACCCAAAGTAGTCATAGCTGTGCAGTAAGGTCTACTCGAGGAATAATCTCCTCTGCATAGTTGTATGTCTGTAGATCAAGTGTTGCACACTGTAGTATTGTACCATACAGTAGTGCTACTGTAGCTCTATAGCACAGCACCACATCACCAAGAAAGCATATAAAGCTTGTAGTGCCATGAGCATATACAGGGCATATGTGCAAGCATGCCACACATATGCCTCATTGCCTCTGTGGCATACACAGCTACTGTCAGTTTATCTGGGTATCTCAATACGCTACAGCAGAAATTCAGAGATAGTGGTGTCAAGTAGTTTTATTTACATAACCACCATAGTAATTGGCCCTTGTTACTGTGCTGTAAAGTGGTAGTGCGATTTTGTGTAACCTTGCTCAGAACCATGCAACTGTGAAATAGAGAAATTATATCTGACATTCTGTATACTCAGTTTTACAGAGCTAAGAAAGGAGTGACAGAGTTTAGAAAGGAATCCCATCTGGTAAAATACATTCGCGAGAACAACAAACCCTGTTGTGGATATTGGTCATAATGATGCAGAAGTTGTATTATACATGTAAATGAGAACCAGTGACATTGACATGCTATTGTATCATCTCACTTTTTTTTTGGGGGGGGGGGTGATGGACATATACAATGGAGACATTGTAAAGAATATGCCAAGGGATTGTGGTTTGAAAACAGTTTTAGGCATGGCTGCATTGGGGAGGCAGTTCATAGCACTGACTACAACTGATAAATGGGTAGAAAAAGGTGTGGGAGATCCTCTGTCCATGAGTACATGACAGAAATGGGAGAGTGGGAAGGCTGTCCATCTCATTAATTGCAGCTCATAAACAGATGCATAAAGGGAAGGGGACCATAACTATAGCCATCCCACAGCATACCACACGCATACACTTTAAAGTGGCAGGTATTACACACAGATGAACAAGTACCATCATGGCCACTCTTGGGAGGTGATGGCTGGAAAATGTCACAGTTTAGGAAAATGACGTTCTATGGCAGGACCTTTACATGCATGGTATGAACCAACTGGGCAAAGCTGCCTCAGGCAAGTAGGATCAGGGCCAGGTTTATCATTAAATGATGCAAGATGTGAATGCTGTGGATATAGTAGGTCTTTGGAAGCTATTTGATGGAGTGCTACTGATATTATACTCCTTGCTCAGAAAAAGGCCTGGGAAAGTGCAACAGACAGGTCCACCACAGGAGGTGGAACACTGACACTAAAGTCTGTCAGTGAGACCACCAAGAGTGGCCCCTCGTATTTAAAGGTGGTTTGGATGTCAGAGCTTGGCAGTCACCAACCACCTGTTTGACAATTGTAGGTGCTACATATTAGTAATGTCGAATGCAGTGTAACATGCTCCACTGCATTTGAATGGAATAAATGACAAAAGCCCACATGCAAATCTGTCTTTTTAGAGACCTCTGGTTTGCACTTGCAGTGACTTGTATGACAAGGTATGTATGTTTGTCAAAGTATGTTTTTGCTGTAGTTAAATGTGTAGACCTATGCATGCCAAGGGAGTTATAGGGACATGTGAGTGGTTTGACAGTTTTGTTGTAGATCATATTGCTTTTGTAGGGGTTCACTGTGGGAGGTTTTATCACAACAAGATAACATAGGGCTGATGGTACGAGGGTACCTGTGATTGACAGTGACTGCACCATGCAAGTAGCATGGTCTGGTGGTGCAGTGGCACTGTCTGAAACATTATAGGCCGAGGGACCACCCGTATCCACCTCAACAGACACCATTGTAGAGGTACAAGCTTGAGTACACAACCTCACATTGGACAGTTTCTACCCAAGAATCCCTCCCAGCCTCTAGATGTGTTTCCAGCACACATATCTGAAATGCTTGCCACCTCTGAAGTGCACATACCTAGTACAGAGAATGGTTGCAATGCCATGATCATCCCTGATATAACTGACACATGGCATTAACCAATGGATCTGCAAGTCAGCAATCCAGGCACAACTGACTGCTACCCTTAGCAATCTGGAAGTGATGAATGTGCTCCATGGATTCCCAAGCAATTTGCAACAAGTGCATAGTGATATGTATTATAAGGACAGGGAGAAGAAAAATACTGCTGAGGTGGCGGACACATTACAACTGCCCTTATGTCTATCTCCAGGGGCCAAGCCTTCCATGCACATGGGAAGGTCAGGATGCTTGGAGATCAGACACAGATTGTCTCAAGTCCCATTTGAGAGACAACTTCAATGTCATATTCTGCCACTCAGCCTGTCAAACCACATTGTAGGCATTGTCCAGGTCATAATCAATACCACTCCTCTGGCTCAACAGTTGGAATGCCTCATCAGGCTCTACAAAAAGTGTCTTCTGCTTTCAGAGACCCCTTGCATGCTCAGTTGCTCCTAAAGAGTCCTTGCTGAGGAGTGTTGTTATCTGATAGCCAGCGAGAACCAAGGAGCAACGCACTATAACTGCACTCTTGTTTTTAAATTATTTCATTTTCATTTTGTACTAAAGGCTTGGGTTTGTAATTGTAAGACAGTCTGTTAATGCTGATGTTTGCAGTGGCCCCATTAAAGTAACCTTGAGCACTGGGAGTGGCTGCATATTATATGAAGATGTGAATACACAGACACATTTTGCACATCTGTGTGATAAGCATGAGTGGCAGGATAGTTTGGGAAGTTTGCAATGAAGTGTGTAAGTACATTAGTGTAGGTGGGAACGTTATGTTCCCTATGCCTTGTCTTTATGTGAGTTTATATGTTTGAGCACTTTAGTTCTGCTAGTGGCATTAGTGTCTGCTTGCTGAAATAATAAGGTCATAAAACATGATTCAAGTATGAATCATGGAAGTACACATATGTAGTCGAAATCTTGTTACATTGCATAGTAATATGTGCCTTTGTTTATATGCAATGCTGTAGTTGTGCACTTTAGCTGTAATATGGGCCATTAGTATTTCTTTGCTGGAAAAATAAGGCCATAATAGTTTTTACTTTTACAATGGAAACAATTGATAAATATTGTTCAGAAGACCTATTGGTTAGGGAATTGTTATATGAATGTATGTTATATGTTATGTAAGTTGTTGTGTGATGAACTAACACATTTGCAGTTAGCAGCTGTAGTTGCCAAAAAGGTGCATAATAAAAATAAATATAAGGGAGTATTTTAAATAGCATTGTGTATTTTGGCTGTACAAATAGACAGTATAGATATTCCATTTATTAAGACAGATGTGGAAAAGGTGTGTATGCATGTCCACAAATATTCCCAGTGTTTCTGATAAGAGTTGTGAATACTGTAATGGAGACAAGCATTACTGAAGTAAATGTGATGGAGTTCAATCATCAGACTCAGACATCTGCAAAATGTGTATGTACAGAGTGATAATTTTAACCATGCTACGGGGAGTAATGAAAAGTACAAGGAACAAAAAGGCAGAGGTCCCTGACAATTTAACAGTCTGAAATATTTCAAGTACAGTGGATAGTGATCTTAACTCAGTAAACGGGAGTAGTAAGAGAGTATTTGAAGAGGAAGAAGAACCAGATTACTTACAATACTCAAAAAAAAACACAGACATGCAGTAGGCAGAACATTCTCAAGAAATAAAGAATTAGTAGACAAAACAGAAGAAAATGAAGAGGAAGAGCTTGGCACAGTTACTGACACATCTCAAATATTTATATCAATGATGGAACAAGTGAAGAAGGTGCTAATGCTAGAAGTGAATTGAGAAAAGTACTGTAACTGGTAATTTAGAGCTGTATGAAGTGAAAAACTTGTTAACAAGTATAACTAGTTGGTCTATAACAGGAACAAGGTTAACTGAATGTAAAATTAAAGATATGTTAGTCACCTTGCAGTCAGTCTATAATTTTTATTATACCATGACCCCCCAAAACGTGCACGCTGATTGGCCAGCGTGCACATTGTAAATCGAGTTATACTAATGGAAAAAGGTCCGGTCGCCCGGACTTTTTTCCGTTAGAATAACTATTTTTAAAACACTGTTTTGCTATGTTAAATGGGTTTAACATAGCGAGACAGCTTTAAAATAAGCAATGGAGATCTCCGTTGCTTATTTTAAAGCTGGCTCGCTATGCTAAACCCATTTAACATAGCGACATTTTAAAAAGCAACGGAGAAAGCAAGATCTCCGTTGCTTTTTTTACTGTTTTCGCTATGTTAAATGGGTTTAACATAGCGAGACAGTTTTAAAATAAGCAACGGACATCTCCGTTGCTTATTTTAAAACTGTCTCGCTATGTTAAACCCATTTAACATAGCGAAAACAGTAAAAAAAAAGCAATGGAGATCTTGCTTTCTCCGTTGCTTTTGCCCACAGCTCTGATGTACTCAGTATATCAGAACTGCCGCAGATGCCAGACATCTGCGGAAGGGCAGTAAACAGGCATTATACTATGCCATTATTTAAGAAAAGTAATAGTTTCTTTTCTTAAATAATGTCATGGTATAATAGCAATAACCCACTTCTGGGTGTGGGTAATGCTGTATTTACCCTCGGGACCAAACCACGCCAACCGTGGGTAAATCCAGCATTACCCACACCCAGGCGTGGGTTATTGCTATAATAAGACTTATGCTTTAGTCATCATTTTTTGTGGTACTAATATGGGAAAGTCTGCCATTAAACAATAGGATGAGGATGTTGCAAACACTATATCTCTAAGCAGGGAGAAAAATATTCAAACTGATATTATCAGACACACTTCCAGCACCATGCTTTGATGCTGTTAAGAAGGAACTGGCTAGTAGGCTGTCCCAACAGGCTTTTTTAACTGTGTCTAAAGAAATAGCTTGATATGATTTATCTTTGAGAGAATTTTGCTAGTCAACCATATGAGGTGGCCTAATGGTTAAGGTGTTTGCCTTACAAACACAAGGTGCAGGGTTTGAGTCTCACAAGGGATAATTGGCTAAGCTTAAAATGGCTCGAAAGGGCAGTTAGCTTAGTACTAACCTATGAACCTATGAACCTATTTGGGCAGAAACAATGACATCTCAGTAGTATTGAAAACTGAAAGGTAAGTGCTGGCCTAGTTAAAACTATAAAACATACTTTGGGAATACCACCATCAGTGAAGTAAATATCAGCTCCTTAAAATAAATATTAAATGAAGTAACGGCAGAGCAATAAGCTTCCAAGTCTTCTCACAGTAACAGTTCGTCACGAAAAATATATTTATCATCCACCAAAACAGGTAACTGCAGTACTCGACTGTTTATAATAAAGCGAACTCATGTAAGCAATAAAATAAATTTATTTGTAAAAACAGCAAGCGCTTTCACCACTGAGGCGTCTTCAGGCTATCAAAACATATTCAAAGTGCGTACTTATATGCAATTAATTTGATGACATCATTTCCTCTCCCATTTTATTAACCATTTAAATTAAATATTTAAATTAAATATAATTGGTCGTATTTTAAATTATAAATAGTCAACTCTATAAGAAAGACATTCTTCATATATAACGAATAAAAATATATGTATATAAGCAATCGCTTTCATGTCCTCTGAATTTTTCCAGTGTTAGCGCTATTTAAATACATCAATTTATACAATAAATATATCATCACATATTATTATCATGTGCACAATAATATATAGAAAATTTTATTCAAGTAATTATTAAAATTATAAAATTATAAAAACACATAAATGTCAACCATAAACTTACAATATGTTTATGTATTAAAAATGCTTTTCATATAAAATGCCATAGTTCAAAATTGCTTCTAACTATTATAATGGCAGATTAGTCCTACTACAATGTATTACTATATCATTTTATTTAAATCTTTAATGTATCATTTCCTAAGAGGTCTGTTCTTCAAAACCGGCTTGATGGAAACTCTATCATTTAAGCCAGGTTGACAATCAGCCCTTAGCCTTATAATCCATCTGCTTTCAATTTCTTCTGTTCTATTCCTAACATCGCCTCTTCTATCATTGGGAATATTAACTTGTATAACTTGGAACTTAAAATTATGTTCTGATGAATTACTGCATATATGTTTTGATAAAGCACTTCTCATAGATTTATTTCTGATATCATAAATATGTTCTCTAATTCTATCTTTAAGTCTACGGTCGGTTTTGCCTACATAAAATGCAGGACATACCATACATGTAGCTAAATAGACAAGATGTTCAGTACAACAATTAGCATCGACCTTAAAAGTGAATTCTCTGGTTGTGACCGGATGTACAAACTTATTAGATTTAATAATAAATTTACAAAAATTGCATTTCATACAAGGTTTGGTACCATAATTTCTATGTAAATCAGTTGGCCTGGTTTTTAATCTATTAGGACCACATAACATCCTATAAAGATTCATCTTATTTTGATAAGTAACTGAGGGATGATCACCTATAATACTATAAATCTCATGGTTCATGGTCAAAATGTCCCAATATTTCATATATGTCTCCCTTACCTGTTTAACATCTTGTATATAATAAATACACTCATGTTAAGTTGTCAATCTTGCCTTCATTCTTGCTTGATGGGTTCGGAGCCGATCCTCGGCTCCGACTCGGCACTTTGCTACGCTCGAGAGTCACTTTTACCAGCTCGAGGCAGCCCCATATCCCATGATGCAAGGCGGTAAGTACCCAGATCTTGTTTGCCGCTTCGCTGATGAGGTCCTCCTTTTACCAGCTCCTGGTAAGTGTTTAGATTTAAACTGCTTTTAGCCCCTTTTCACTTTTAAACTAATTTTTCTTAGAAATCTTTCATTTTTAGTTAGTTGTAAGCCCCTTTTTGACTAAAATTATCCTTCCTCCTTAACTTTTTTAGTCAGGCCTTCCTTCCCTCCCATCCCCCCCTGTCAGGGTGTGTGGGTGTGTGTGTGTGTGTGTGTGTGTGTGTGTGTGTGTGTGTGTGTGTGTGTGTGAGGTTTTTACTCCTTATTCTTTAAATTTAATTGTTTGTTTGGGACTGTGTGTGTGTACTGTTTTTTGTATCCACTATGTCCAAAGAGCAGAAGGTCTCAGGCTTTAAGAAGTGTGACTCGTGCTGTCAGAAGATGTCTCTGACAGACGGTCACACTTCTTGTTTATACTGCCTGGGACCTCTCCACCTGCAGGACTCCTGTGCAATATGTCACTCTTTTAGCCAGAGAGTCCTGCAGGAAAGGAGAAACAAACTCATTTTAAGGGGACTCCTTAAACCGGAGGGCTCCCCGGCCAAATCGGCTCAGGGAAAGCCTTCCAAGTCTAAGACCCAGGCTTCTGTTCCAAAGCCTTCGGCCTTGGCTCTGACTTTGTCGGAGTCGAGATCGGCTCCGGCTGGAGCCGATCCTATCTTGGCTAAATCTTCGGCACCGATGGCTATCGGTGCCGATACTTCTATGGTCACTTTGGTGTCGGTTCCGAGTACTGGCTCCGACCACCATGTGGCCCAGGCTTCGGTGTCAGCGCCGACCGGCTCCGACACCGCTATTTCGATGCCTGCATCGGCTCCGGCTGGAGCCGATGCATCTAGATCTTCTCTCGGAGCCGAAAAGTTATCGGCTCCGACTGGATCAGTGGGTTTGTCGGCTCCCATGGTTCCTTCGAGGAAGAGGTCCAGGTCCCCCGCTTTGGAACCGATTCTGTCGGCTCCGGCCTCACCTCTTCTTTCGGAACGGAGCCATCGGAGCCGATCATCTAGGTCGTCCAGGTTATCTGACCATGATTTAGAGAGGGTGGTAAGCAGATTATTAAAATCACAGGCACTGGCCCAGATTGCTTCATAGTCCGTCTCAACAGACGACTATTAGTCCACACCCCCTTCAAGTTCCTCCTTCGACTCTACAACAGAGTTTGGAGCTGGAGTCTACGGGAATAGTTACGGCTATGGCTGAGGGGCAGATACCCCCTCCTTCTGCACCTTCAGCATCTACTCTTATCTCCTCCTTGAGACCTTCCTTGGAGGGATTCGGTGGTCGGGCTTCCCTGGTCTCCTCCGAGGGGGTGAGTGGCATCGGACCCTTGTCTGACCCCGCTCTTCCCCTTGGAGCTTCGGCCTTGGTGAGCTCGGCTCTGACATCTGCCTTGGAGCCTTCCCTTTCGGTGGGCCCGGGAGTCCCAGTTTCTTCGGAACGGGTTCTCTTGGATCTCCCTGGGAGGGGGGCCTTCGAGGTGATGAAGAGTGTGCTGGCCACTGGGCTCAGTCAGCAGTCTATTCCCTTAGCTCCTCCCTCAACAGTGCCTGTCGATATCTCTTCCATCTCTCTTGCTCCCGGACCTAGAGATCCACCGCCTCAGGTTTCCCCACTGGGAAGAACCCCCTCTTCCGAGGATTCTCCTGACCAGTCAGGAGATCCTCCACGCAAGAGGACTTGTAAGAGGAAACACCTGGACTCCCCTGAGTCTACCACTTCAGATACCGACTTAGATGAGTCGGAGGGATCCCCAAGATCCCCCTCTGAGGATGTCTCCTTTTCAGACATCCTAGAACTCCTAAAACAGAGGGGAAACTGGCCCTCCATAAATCCCTCCGAGGATGAGTCGGTATACCTAGAGGCGTTTGGATCTCGACCCTCCACCTCCTGGGTGTCTCCACCTTTCGACCCCCTTATGGAGGTTATTGCTCGAAAGGCTTGGGCTGCTCCTGATTCTGTAGAGCCAGTTCCTAGGAGGCCATCTAAATTTATTACAGCCCCTTCTGAAAAGCAATTCCTTACAAAAGGTGTCCCTGTTAATGCCATGGTAGTGGCGGCTGCCACTAAGAAGGAACTTGCAGATCCTTCCGTACCAGTCCATCCTCCTAATAAGGATTCTAGGACCATGGATAGGTATGGTAAGCGGATGTTCTCCTCAGCGACCTTTGCCATGCGTTCGCTGAACTATTTATGTCACTTCACCAGACTCCAAAGGGACATCCTTAAAGAACTAGGTGAAGTAGTGCAGGATCCTACGGCTGCAGGAGCTCAAGAAAAGATTGCTTCTCAGCTAGGAATCCTTAATTCTATAGCTAACTCCTCCATGCGACTGATCTCGTATGCAGCAGATGGAGCGAGTAGAGCCGCGGGTACAGGAGTGGCTCTTAGACGTCAATCCTGGATGCGGCTCTGTAATTTTGCAGATCCCTTTAAGGCGTCCTTCACGAATTCTCCCTTTGATGGGTCAGCATTGTTTGGCCCTCAAGTGAAGGATACATTGACCAGGTGTGAGCAGGACGGCAAGACTCTTTCTGCCGTAGGGGTCCGTTTTTCTACCCCCTCTAGACCTTACTCCAAAGGTCAGAAGGGCGGAAAAATGTGGTTCCGTAAATCCCAGGGAGTCACGCCAGACACACGTGGTCAGTTTACCCCTAGAGGCAGAGGGGGTAATAATAACAGACACCACTCTAGAGGCAGAGGGGGTCCACAAATCCAGGGAAGCAGAGAGCCTCTCTCTGGCAAGCCCTTCCAGCATCCCTGAGATGTTGCCCGACTGTCCATCCTTGGAGGCAGTCGGGGGAAGACTATTGCTGTACCCAGAAGCCTGGCGATCCCTCTCTCAAGACAGATGGGTACAGTCGATCATATCTGAGGGTTACAAGATTCCTTTCGAGGAAAGTCCTTTCACTCACATAAATTCCCTTCCAGATGTGCCACCCGGTCTAAGGGAAATTGCAAAGTTAGAAGTATCAAAGCTTCTACAAAAAAGAGCCATTCAGCCAGTTACAACAGACCATTCAGAGCCCGGAATCTACTCAAGATTCTTTTTGGTCCCCAAAAAGACGGGAGACTGGAGACCAATATTGGATCTCAGCAGACGCAACAAGTCTGTGAGAAAGACAAGATTTTGAATGGTCACACTTCAATCAATTTTGCCCTTCCTAGACAAGGACAACTGGATGTGCTCAATAGACCTTCAGGATGCGTACTATCACATAAAAATTCACAGACGCTCCAGAAGGTTTCTCCGCTTTCGGCTGGGGTCCAGTCATTTTCAATTCAGAGCCCTGCCCTTTGGTCTCACTACAGCCCCAGAGTGTTCACCAAATGTATGGCAGTGGTCACGGCTCACCTGAGGCGTCAAGGATTCCAGGTGTTTCCGTATCTCGACGACTGGCTCCTTTCAGCCACCACCAGGCATCAACTTCTCCAAGCCAGGGATTACACCCTAAATCTCTGCACTCAATTAGGAATTTCGATCAACTACGAAAAATCCTCCTTATTGCCCTGCCAGTCTATTACTTTCATAGGCGCAAACTTAAACACTGTTCGGATGTCAGCAACCCTCACAGACCAAAGAATCTCAGATATCCAAAGTCACGTGCGGATCATCCTTGCCAGCAAAAAGGTGCAAGCCAGAATGGTTCTGAAGGTGTTGGGCCTCATGGCTGCAGCCATTACCCTTCTTCCCTTGTCCCGCTTCTACATGCGTCTTCTTCAATGGATGTTGTTCACCCAGTGGTCTTACCAACAACTTCCCTTGCGTCACCAAATCCTGGTGACACAAATTTGCAAGAATCATCTATCATGGTGGATTTCTTCTCCCCAGATTCATCAAGGCAGACCCTTTGTATCCCCGGCCCCGGTAGCCACAATCACTACGGATGCCTCCCTGATCGAGTGAGGGGGTCATTATCAGGGCAGGATGGTTCATGGGACGTGGCAACCGTTCGAATACCACCTGCACATAAATGTCCTAGAGATGAGAGCAGTGCTCTTGACGTTGCAAGCCCTCAACGACTTTCTTCCCTTGGGAACAATTGCAGTTCACACAGACAACATGTCTGTAGTATGGTATATCAACAAACAGGGCGGAACCAAGTCCTACCCCTTGTGTCCAGAAGCTCTCAGACTTTGGCAATGGGCGATCTCCTCTCATCGGTTTCTGCTAGCAACGCATATCCCTGGGAAAACCAACATTCTAGCGGACAGATTGAGCAGAGCTATTCTCATGCCTCACGAGTGGTCTCTCAAACAATCTATAGTGGAGGAGATTTTTCTAGAATGGGGCCGCCCATGTTGCAATCTTTTTGCTACTTCCCAGAACAGCAAATGCCCAGACTTCTTTTCTCTCTTCCCACTGCCAGGCCATCCCCCAGAGACGCTCTAACCCAGGATTGGCCCCAGGGACTTCTTTATGCCTTTCCTCCCTTTCCGTTGATTCCACAAGTACTCCAGAAAGCCACCGTTTTGAGAGCCAAAATGATTCTCATTGCTCCCTATTGGCCTCGACAGATTTGGTTCCCGTTCCTCCATCGTCACCTATTGGTGCAGCTGTGGCATCTGGACCCACTGCCAGACCTTCTGATTCACCAATCGGGTCAGCTGCATCGGTCTATCCCTTCTCTCAACCTCACAGCTTGGTTGCTCCACTTCCTTCCTTAGCCAGGCTTCCTATGATCTCTAATCCTGTTAGGGATATCATAGTGGCTTCCCTTAAATCCTCTACTAGAAGGATTTATACCAGCAAGTGGAAACGCTTTTCTTGTTGGGCAAGAGCTAAAAATATAGATCCCTTTACTGCCCCTGTTCATGCAGTTTTGGATTTCTTAGCAGAAATATTTCACTCGGGCTCTTCATCTTCCACGGTCAAAGTTCAGTTGGCTGCTATCTCGAACTTTCATGTCGGGTTTGCAGATCACAACATTATGTCCCACAGGCTTTGTAGAGCCTTTCTAAAAGGAATTTTTCTCCTTAAACCTCCAGTTAGGAGTCCTCCTCCTCAATGGGACCTAAATCTAGTGCTGACATCCTTAATTCTTCCTCCCTTCGAGCCAGCTGTTTCATTTTCCCTGAAGTTTCTTTCATGGAAAACACTCTTCCTTGTTGCTATTACCTCGGCAAGGAGAGTGTCAGAACTTCATGCTCTCTCTGTTCGTCCCCCTTATTTGGTCTTCCACAAAGACAGGGTATCCTTGAGAACTAATCCAACCTTTTTACCTAAGGTGGCCTCGAAAAATAATTTAAACCAATCTATTGACCTCCATGTATTTTTCCCTAATTACTCAAACAGATCGGAACAAAAATTACATTATCTTGATGTTCACCGCCAACTCAGATATTATTTGGACAGAACAAAACAATTCAGGAAATCCGATCAGCTCTTTCTTTCTTATGCTGAAAATAAGAAAGGCCTTCCTGTCTCCAAAGTGACCTTATCTAGATGGCTTTCTTCCACCATCTCCGAAATCTGTCAGCTCAGGGGAAAACAGCTGTGCTCAAAACCGAAAGCACATTCAACCAGAAGCTTAGCCACTTCCACAGCTTTCCAGGCTAGACTTCCATTAGACACTATTTGTGCAGCAGCCACTTGGGCCACTCCTCATACCTTTGTTTCTCATTACAAATTGGATTTGGCCTCCAGGGATAGAGCCAGTTTTGGCTCTACAGTTCTCAAGAGTCTGTTCCAGTGAGCCACCCAGGATAGAGGTGCTAGGGACGCGGTCCCATCAAGCAAGAATGAAGGCGAGATTGACAACTTAACATTGAGAAGTTATGTACCTACCATAACGTTCCATGTTAGTTGTCTTCTCTCGTTTTCTTTCTTGCGACCCTCCCTCCTGCCCCCTGTCCTGGACAGACCCTTTTTTTCTCCCTATATGGAAGATTGCCTCTTAAGACCAGCTAGTTGTCTGGTCTTCCTTATAGCCCATCCTTTAGGCTTTTCGCCTTTCTTTCCTTCTGGGAAGTTTTTTGTGCTAGGTGTTATTGCCTATAGGTACTAAACGAGATCTGGGTACTTACCGCCTTGCATCATGGGATATGGGGCTGCCTCGGGCTGGTAAAAGTGACTCTCGAGCTTAGCAAAGTGCCGAGTCGGAGCCAAGGATCGGCTCAGAACCCATCAAGCAAGAAAGAAGGCGAGAGAAGACTAACATGGAACGTTATGGTAGGTACATAACTTCTCATTTAAGCTCATCTGCACTCCTTTTACTACTGTTAGAAGCTAACGAACCATCAAAATTATTTTGTTCTGAAAAATATGGACTTGCTCTATTTAACCGTAAATTATCTAAATCTAAGAAACCTTCCATCCTCTCCTTAGATGTATATGATCTTTCCTCAAGTTTTTGTTTTAATTTTAAAATTCTGTTTCTAAATCCTGTTTCCAATGAATGCAAGCGAGATATTCCCATAGCTTGTCCTTGTGCAATATTTGTAAAATGAAATGTAGATGTTTGAGTATACTCACTATCTCAGTCCAGATGCCCTCTTCTTTCTCTTGCTCTGAGTTCAAGCGGCTCCTTCCTCCCATTTGTGCACTTTTCCTTTCACTTTCCTATTAGGCCTTTTCCTTCTTTTACCTGTACATACTGCTTGGAGAGTGAGATTAGGGACATCTGTAGTGCACCTGGAGCAAAAAGAGTTGTTGCCATCACATTCACTAGGACTTTGGCACAGTACACTTCTAACCTGACTTTAGCCAGGACAAAAATGATGTGAAGACGGCACCATGTAATGCATGTTTTATACAACTGTTGTCCTTGCTTAACGGTTGAAGGGTGTTGGCTGTGGCCTAGGGGAGGTAGAGCTCATGAGGTCAGGCTAGCAAGTTAAGATTATCTGCAGTTAGGAATTCCAAAATTCCATACTGCAGCAGTGAATATACTGAATGATCTACATTTATTGTAAGTTCCTAACACAATTTTACTTTGCTAATATAAGTGGTGTTCCATGTTGTGCATTCATTTATGTTTAGTTGATACTTTGTGATCTTAGAGCAAATTTTTTGTAAGACACTGGATATATTTTTCTTATTACAACCTGTTCAAAATAGTCTGGACCAAAGTTCGTATTTTCTGTCCCTGTATTATGCTGCTAAATTCTAATTTTTTTGCAGTTCTTCACATGTATTGGGCTTGTTATAGAGTTTGTATTTGTTAATAAAGTGAATGAACCATTTAAAGCGTTACCTTGGGATTCATTAACACATACAGTAAGTGTACACTGTTCTGAGTGAACAGACAACACAACCATAACTCACACCTTTTGACTCCTAATTTTAGCTTTCCTACTGATTTTATTGCAGATTTAAATACTGAGGGGGATTCATAAATGTTACCACAAAGTGTAAACTACATGTACACATAGTATAATCTTTCTGATTGACTAGAAAGCACAAAAAATATTGTAGGGATGTTCCTGAATACAGATCGTGTACACTTAGTGTAGGTGTTATTGAATCTGGCCCTTTGTTTATTACAGACTGCAGTGTCATGTAACATAGTAATGGAAAAGAAGAGTAAAGGGTGTGAGTGATCTCTAGGACAGAAACAGCAGAGCATGTTACACGTTCCTTGAGACACAACGCATAGCCATGTACAGTAAATTCAGGTAAGAAGATTGCCATACGTATAGCAGACCTTGGCACAAAACAAGATGTCTAGAAATAAGAAAAACAAATCTTTTCAGTGACCACATTTTGAAAAAGTTGAAAAAATGTTAATGTTTGTGGCTCACTTAATGCCCATAAGAGTGGCATATATAATACATACACAGCAAAATATGCATTTCCTGCACATAATGAGAAGCTGAAAATGCAAATATTTTACTATTCCTGGAAAAATGGAATAACTGGAGAAGCCTGTGAAACCAGGCATTTGCTCTGTAAGCCTAACATCTACCAATACAGGACTGTAGCTCTGAAAAAGTTTCAGATTTTCTAGCAAAATTCTCATGAGACAATTTGCATGATGATAGTGCATTTAATAGGTAATTTATGTATAAGAACATGTGAACATCCACATCTGCATGTAAAGTGTGCCATTTTGTAGATACCAGTATTTTTAAGGCGGATAGGTTATTTCCAGTGACAATAAAGCTCATTTATATTGAGAGATATATAAATTATTTTTTTCACATCTGATGTAATGTCAGATGTTCTTATGGATCACTACTGCAGTAGCCTAAGCTGCATGGGTTATATCCTGCTAAGCTTCCAAAGCTTCAGGACACCTTCCGCACATGGATAGTTAGCTTGAGCTAAAAGACTGATTTGGGTCCCATGCCCTTCAGAGCTTTCCTGCTGCCACAGAGAGCACTCCTCTTTGGGCTTTTGAGGATTGATGGACGGCTAACACTGACCTTTTTCTGGGAGGGTGACCTCTATTTTGGGGGAAGAATTCCCTTTACTTTGTTTTTAGAATAGAAATTGTAATTTTTCTTTAAGATAGTTTTAAAACTGGAAAAGTGTTTTTAATGACTGTCTTGTGACTTTTAGTTATTCTTAAATGAGTGTCAGTTTTTTACTTTTGTGGCAAACTTAAACTACTTTTTCTTCAAGGAAAGTTTAATTTACTTTTGAGGGATGGAATGTTTAAAATGTTTTTTTACTGTGTTTTCTTCTTACTACTTACCTATTTTACTGACTACTACTGCCAAGCTTCCCTGGCAATCCAGCATCTTTCTTGGCTTAACCATGGAACAACCTACCAGTTACTTGGTTCTTTCTTCTTACATCTACAAAAAGAAGAAAATTACCAAACAGCCTTTTCAAATACAGCAGGCTGCTAAAGTGTCTCAACCACAGATGGGTGACTCTGCTATGCCCAAATCTGGTCCCTCAGACCACTCTTTTTCCTTGGATCTTGTTGGTGGTGTTCCTTTCAACTACTATGAACTGGGGGAAATAGACATACTTGGCTGTTGAAGTGCCCTTGTCATGGAAGGGAGAGACACTCTTTTTGGTCCTTGGAAAAGGGGCAGAGAATGTCACTCTAAGGTATGCCCATCTCTAGGGAAATTTTTCTGTGCCAGAAGTGTGTCTGTTTCTTCAGAAATTCCTATCAAAAAAGAAACAAAACTTAGATTTATGCCTTTCCTCTCTCTTTTATTTTGGACAGAAATGATTTATTGGGCTTAGATCAGGGTTTTGTTCAGGCTCTTGACTCTTTCTGTATGGCTGTTTCTGGTGAATATAAGAGGGAGAGAGTAAAATTCAAGAGATCGAACCTCAAAAATGAATGTTAAAGGACAAATTACGTTTTGCCTCCAAGATTTATGATTCAGATTCTGAGGGGAGTGTGGTTTCAGCTAGTCCCTTTGAAAGATTCTGTTTCTCTGAAACTATTTCCAGAATGAATCAGTTCTTTCAGTGGGAAAACAGTGACTTTTCTCAGTCCCTTGGGAGATACTATGAGTTATTACATCTGGAATTTCGAGAACCACATCCTATTCTCCCTTTCTGCTTTTGAGGATGTTGTTGTACGGGTGGTATGGTTAAAAACTACAATAGTTTTGTTTAATTTTTTAACCTGACTGATTGAAGAGTGATTAGCATAGGCGGTACATCAGAGCATAAGATGCACCCGACAGTGGCCTTGAGAATCATCCTGGAATGAAAGGTATTAATTTGCTGAGTAAATTTTTACTTTTAACATGTCTAACTAAGAAAATCTGGCTGTAGTCTGACTTAGAAGTGAGGGAAAAAGATGCATGTGCGCGCGCGCGCACACACACACACACACACACACACACACACACCAAATAAGTGCTTAGGATTTTATAATCACAGTTTTATCCTTGGGTCATACTGGTAGTTTTGCTGCATTTCTAGGTATCATGCTTCATAAAGTACTACTGAAATTCATTTAACATACACGTGCATATTGAAAGAAAATTTTCTAGTAATTTCTAGTCAAAAACTTGTCATACAGATTTGTCTGTCACTCATACTAGTACTTTTGCTGAATGCCTAGGTACCGTGCTCCAGAAGTACTACTGAGATCATCTGTTTATAGCTCTCCAATTGATGTTTGGGCAGTTGGTTGTATAATGGCAGAGCTATATACACTACGACCACTTTTTCCAGGAAAAAGCGAAGTAGATCAAATCTTTAAAATTTGCCAAGTATTAGGAACTCCAACAAAGGTAAGTCCACAGATGGTGCAGAAGATGAGCTCATACTTTATTTGCACTGTATAGCTTTACATCAGTACGTACGTGATATGCATAACATAAGGAATGGAATGCTGATTCCCAGAGAGTTTTTTTTTCATTTTGAGTAAAGTGAAGTCATTTTACATGATGTATAGAGTTTTACTAATAAGGTGCTATGAATGGTACATTGTCTTGTTTCCTGATCCTTAATCTATCCAAAGTACCCTATCATGATCAGTCATTCCTTTCAGTACAATTTGTGTGTGTGTGTGTGTGTGTGTGTGTGCGTGTGTGTACTTTTATCTCCCGAAGTCCAGAAAAATCACTGCTTCCAGGCAGACCAACTCACAAGAATCCAAAGCCACCCAATATTAGTACAATTGTGGTTTAATTATTATTATTTAATTAAACCACAATTGTACTAATATTGAGTGGCTTTGGATTCTTGTGAGTTGGTCTGCCTGGAAGCAGTGATTTTTCTGGACTTCGTTAGTTTGTTTTCGTTTTTTGGATTTCTTACTTTTAACTCCCAGTAGGTCTGGCTTGAGCCTTTAAAAAAATTAAGTTATCACCTTACAGTTTAAACAAATATTCATATCTCTGGAACCATAAGTGTTACTAGAAAACTAAATGGCAAACTATTCAGGATAAATTAATGTTTATGTTAGTGGTATTCATTCAGTTTGATGCTTTAAACTGGATTTTATAAGCCAAAATAAAGGCAGTGAATATCGGTTTTGTAATGTTGTGTAAACGGCTTATGATATTTCACTAACCATTCAAGCAAGACACATACTGCCATCAGGATTTTCTTCATACAGCTGTGAGCTTTCATATGAGGCTATGCAGTTCTGTCTGTGTTACCTGAATGTTGAGATATTTATAGAAATATGAAAATTATTATAATGCAAATAAACAATATACAAACAATATTCAATATCTCTTTAGCTGCATTAGGCAGGGGTCAATATCGATACAATTGGATGGGATTTCGAGGGCCAGAACTGGCTTTGCCAGGGCCATTCTCAATGGCTTCCTAGAGGGCTCTGCTAGCCCTTCCTCATCCCAGTCTTCTTCCTGAGCTTTTGCATTCTCCCAATTGTGAAGAATACTGCAACAGCTGTATGGAAGGACATAGTGCATTTGTGTAAAAGTCTTACCATAATAGTAGATGTCCTTCTCTTCACTGTTGCAGTAGTCACTCCTTCTCTCCTACTGCTGGTCCTGTTTCCTTCTGGATGTGTTTACCTGTTTTTACACTTGCACTGTTATTCCTACTGAGGCTTTTCAATTCTGAGAATGGTACATCCAGATATCATCTTTATGCCTTACGCCGTGCATGGGGAGCATATGTGTGACATACAGACTACCCTTTACAACCAAAAGGTTTTGGTGTATTGGCCAGACATCTGTCTGCCTTTGACAGGGGATCCCTATGTAAAGAATAGTGCAACAGTGAAAAGAAGGGACATCTACTGTTATGGTAAGATTTTACACAGCTGTACTTTTCAAATTCTACTCTTAAAAACTTGATATGTAGCTTAAAAAGGAAATTACAAATTATGTTTATAATTTCTTCATTTCCAAGCCTTTTAACTTTAGACTTATTGCTTCTACACCAAAATTCTTCAAAACTACTATTAGAACTTTAGCTTGTTCAGTTTTGGACTTTTGACATAGTTCTGTGTAAGCGAGAGTAAATGGGAGCTCTTTTCTATGTCATATCCTAACTGTGCCAGACGTGCCCTGTCTTTTGGCTTTCTGTATGACTGCATTTACTCAAAGCTCAACCAAATGAACTTAAAGAACATATTTGCTTTACCCTAATTCCCATCTGAATTCACTCACAATTGGTCTCTGATATGAGTTTGCTACAGCTCTTCCTCCTAAACCTCAAACCTAAACCATATTCCCTTGGTGAATCTCTAGATTATGAGAATTTAACTGAATTGTATGGCTTAGAAACCTTCACAGTCTACTGTAGAATCTCAAAATCTGACTGCAAGTGACTCTTCAGACAAATGTCTGCCTCTCCCCTCCCAAAACCTCCTATTTCCTCTTCTGTTGCATTCAGTACAATTTACCAATCTCATCTGAAACAGATTTGCAATATCATGTAGTTACCATTTAATAAAGAAAGCAGGTACAAGTTTCTAAGATTTTCTTTGTCTTTCTTTTCCATATCAGATTTATCAAACCTTTATATGCTGATCCAACATATTGTCTTCATTATACCATTTAATTCCTTTAGAAAACAACCTCAATTGCCACTCTTTCTATGATTTGCAATAATTCTAGCATAAACTATCTTTCTTAGATGTGCCTAAATTCACTTTTTATGACATGATTACCCTTTACAACTATGACACAAATACGATTTTTATTCCTTCACATAATGAACTATATACCCTAGTACCCAAAACTGCTTTACTATTTCCAGCCTTCATTTTATAACAAATTATGTACTTGGTATACCCTGTAACGCTTCTGTGTACCATCTTTTTTTTCCTTATATTGCCAAAATGAGGATGCATTTTGCTTCTTCCCTACAACTGAATGTATGTCATTTCTACAGCACATATTTATTTTTTCCTCAGGGAGAGTCATTTTAACAGTAAATCATACCATCTAGGTTATAAGTTAACGTTAACCGTTTTACCTCCAGCCTAAAATTCTAAACACAGACATTGCCTTCCCTTTTGGGATTAATATGGGTTTTGTGCTTGAGTTCATTGCAGTGGGTATTTACATAGCAGCAGTGGTGCCTGAAAACTTTATTTTTATTTATTTATTAACATTTTTATTATTATTATTCATTTCATACTTGCTTGAAGATATTTTCTCCTATTGTGGAAGTATTAAAATTCAGCTTTAGTGGCAATTTGTCTCTGTTGGCTGTATGGCACAAACGTATGAAGCCCTAACCATGACCCAACTGGCCATGGTTCTTTTGGTGACCTGGATACAGGAGGAGCCTGTTGAGAAGGAAGAAAAATGATGTGGTAGAGGCTGCTTGCTTGTCCCAGACAGAAGGTGGTGGCATGTTTAGGAGACATACAGTTTTCCTACAGCCACCTGCAGAGTCTCAAAATGACAAAGACATATGCCCCCAAACTGCACCATTGCACTCCCACGTACTTGGGCCATACACAGGGAATGTCAGTTCCATAATAAGAAAAAATCCCCTAGTGGCTACCTTAGCCTTTTCTGGTTAGGGAATGAATGAAAGGAGTCATAAAGATCTGCCTGAAGGTTAGCAGGTGCAGGGCACAACACATATATGGTACTGGAGATGTTATCACCATCGTAGCTATGACCAGTTTTATGTGGACATGTATGGCTTGCTCCTGAGAACTTGCTTGAGAACATTAAGGCTGACATTTATAAGCAAGTGCTGTGAGCCTGCTCTGCACTGTTTTTCACTGGGGTTGCTGCATGATGATCCTCCTAACTAATCAGACTTTTATTATATATTAAATATCGCTAGCAGACTGAACAAAGGCCCACAAAATAAGTGGAAAGTAGCGCTAATAGAAGTCACTCTAGGGTACTTGATAGCAGGAGGAACACTATAGAAGGCTGCATGACTGATGGGGTAGGTGAGTGTGACAATGAAGGCAATGTAGAGCAACTGAATCAGTACACACACTTGCAGTGTATCTCATGCTTGCCTAGCACAAAAATGCAGCACAGAGGCCATCACATAGACCACTGTGAGACTGCACACCCAAGTGCCAAGCCTTTACATCATATAACTGGAGAGGAAATGGGTTAAATAGGAAAGTAGTAAAGGAGAAATTAGCAAGCAGTTGGAACCACACAAGAGTAACAATGAGGAATGAAAGGTGGAGGAGAAGAAAGGCTAACACTGCCTTCAATGGGAAAGAGCCCCTTTTTCATGTACAGGAAAGGGTATGTGAGGGAAGACTGTAGCTGGGTAGAGTGAAAAGGGCATTCAACAGGGGAGAACATGCAGGCATAAAAGGGGTGTTAGCTGCAGAAAAGATGTAGAGTACAGAAAGTAGACAAGTGCTGATGCAGAGGGTTGAACAATGAACAAGGAATAAGGAATGACATATATGGTAGAGAACACCTTGAATATCTTGGATTGGTATAGAGTAAGGTGCTAGTATGGCTGGATGCAAAGCTGGCCCTAAGAGTAACAAACCCATGCATCTCACACATCTGGGTGTCTCATGTTAGGGATCATTTACTTCTCTGGTAACCAGTTGGCTGTGGACTGATGATCATGTGACCCCACAAGTCATGCTAAAAATCACTCCATGTTGATGAGGCCACCATTCAGTTGCTGCTGCACCTCAGCCACCACCACCCTCTGCACCTGAAACTGTGACACCAGGGCAGACCCCTGCTGACCCCTTTTGAAGAGGAGCCTTTCTTCCTGCCTCACCTTTTCTAGCTGATTTTCTTTCAGGCTCTCTAAGTTTCTTCTTTGCTGGCATCCAGGCAGTATATTTACTGTCCAGTAACAGAATTTACTAAATCTGGCAGAGTTACTGGCCCTTGTCTCAGTTTCTTTTTTCACACTTGGACAGCTGAAATTAAGCTGTTGATCAGTGTGCAGCCATCTTGGAAGTCCCACCCTTACTAACTTTTAATAAAGTTCCAAGGTCATCTTGCACAACCTTCTTTAGTGACATACAGCCGTGGATTTGTATAATTCTAATACAGATTCCATAGATTTGCAGCTTTTCACAGTTAAAGAAGGAGTTATAGAATTTAGAAAGAAGAACCATCTTATAAAGTGCATCAGCAGTAACAAAAATCCTCGTGGTGATGTTTGTCACAGTGAGGCAGGCATTGTAATCTACATACATGGCACTGTACGATTTACTTCTCTTTTTTGGGGGGGTGGGGCTTTCCAGGTCCCTTTCCCCTCTCACATTTTTGGCAGTTGTCTGTCCCTCCGTCAAATCTAACAACATGTGAAGGTGATGACTATAGCCTACCTATCCCTTAACCAGTCTGGATTTGGTTATGTCTGATGGACAGCTTGGTTAGTTAATGCAGTGAACTGCATAGATTTGATGTGGTAACCAATTTATTTTGTATTGTCTGAGTCATGCCCCATAGTGGTGATCCAGACACAACCTCATTGCTACTACTTTTCTGTATTTTGTGTTTCCTTCACCTGAGTGCAAACTCTGCCTTTCTACTGTTGGAACAGATTGTTGGGAAGGTTCTGCCAAGAGGTTAACCTGATACACACTGTGTGCATAGTACCGTGTTCTGCAGCATTGTACACAGAAAAAAATCTTCCCATAGATTTTGGCATTTATTGCAGTGCCCTACTGACATATTTAGGTAACAAAAGAATCCCATGAGTTGGCTGAACACCCACTCTACTATTATGTTTTGCGTTATAGGCCATTTCCTGAATGGCAGTCATTCTGCTGATGGGCATAATCAGCCTGGGCTCTAGGGTACATCTGACATTGCCTAAAGCAAGCAAAATACAGTATGTTATATATGGCCTGCTCCCTGTTTACATGGTACCTGTGTGTACAGATCACTAGTCTGTGTATATACATAACAGCTAGATGACCCTATAGGCAGTCCCTGTACAGCAACCTCTGATATTGGTCAGATGCGTGCCATATGTGACAATCATGAGAACTGCGTGGGTGGCACCTGGATACATTATAAGTAATACTTTGTGTATTACAGACCACGTGATAGTTAATGGAGTGGAAGCCTTTCCTGTTGATGTATTGCAGTCCTTCTGAAATAGGAGGGGCCTTGATGGCAATGTGTGTACAGTCAGTTGTTCCCAGAACACTTGAAAATGCTTGCATAATGGTGTTTTTTCTCTGTTGCCTGGTCCTGGAGATCCAGATGTGATCCTGCTTGTACTATTGCATAATATCAAAGAACTAGTTCACGATTCACAAGGCTGACACCTGCAATACCCTAGCATCTGACTCCAAGATTAAAGCTCAAGATTTAGACACTTCCTCTTGTTTGGTCCATCTACTTTGGATAGCTTGAACTCATACAAAGGAGGAGGACATCTTTAGGAGCAGCAGCAAGAGGACTACATTCCAGACGTTCATGCCTTTCTTAAGAATTATCCCTCTTCTTGAAAATATATTCAGTGACCTGGCCAACAACCGTCTTCTCAGCATCATAAATCTAAATATATGATGTACACCTTTCAACAGTATCTGATTTGTGCCTCATAACTTTGCTGTGTTCCTCATAAAACTTTTGAATTTCCAATAAATCATTTTGGATTCTAATCAGTGAATAATAATTGACATTTGTGTTAAATATTTACTGTCCGGAAAATGCAGGTTGATGCAAAACATGTGTTCCTGTTAACTTTTAAAGTGAAGTAGAGTGATATTAAAAATTCTCCCTGAATTTGGGAGTTTGTTCCTCCATTATTTTGTCTTTGTCCCTGATTCTTCAGAAAAGACGTTAGGCGCTATGATAGGAAGTCATCTCACTCCACACCCAAGTTGAAATTTACACTTATTTCTTTGATGATACTTTTTGTGATGTACACTATACCTTTATGGGTAGAACATGTCTAAAGTAACTCTTGTTTATCCTGCTTGAATAATCAGTTTCACTTTTGTGCAGTAAGTTGCAATCAATCCCATCTGACTATTTTAAGTTCCAGCAAACATAATGCAGGATTAGTGTCATGACTCACACAGCAGTGTTCTTTCTTGTGAATGGAACTAAGGTTATGATAAGACCTTTCGTAAGTTGATGTTACATTAGTTCATGTGCTTGGTTGTCAAGCTTATGACCCACTCACTGGCTTTGGATCACCAGACATCATGTTTACTTTAGTATGATAGCTTAATTTGTCAGTTGTGTGTATTGCTTTTGCGCAAAACCCATACTAGCAAGGTATTATTGTGCATCTGTGTCTGTTCTCGCAGCTTTCTATAGAAAGTGTGATACAATGATTTAATAAGACTGTTCTTATATTTTGCATAAGCACAAGTACCTGTAATTTAGGTTGAGTGCTAAAACTTGTGCAGTACAATCAGTTGTTGCCATAGATGTATGCTTTGAAGACTGATGTTTTCTTTAGGAAAATAAACTTGACTACTGTAACCGTATCTTGATTTTTTTTTTACTTGCTATATACATATCAGTATTATTCTGAAGAAAATTAAAAATGTATTTTCTCTGTTTGTATAAGGGAGCGTATTACCTAATCTTTGAAGGAGTTGCATTTTACATGTTAATTGTTTTCTGTTAATATTAATTTTTAGCAAATGTTTCTTTTATCTAGTGTTAGCTGCGTCAGTGGTGCTTTCCAGACTCATATTTTCAAATATAACTGGTACCAACACTGCCTCATAGAGCAGGCAGACATCACCTATTAGTAACCTATACAAAAGACAGATTGTTATGATATTTCCTGCAACATTTCTGAATAGATAAGTTCTCCAGCTGCCTGTCTTTTCTTGTAAGGAGCCATTGTACCTTTTTTTATTTTAGGTGGCTTGTTTGGTGGCTACAAAATGTATTGAGTTGGACCTGTGAGGTTTTAAACCAAAAAAGAAGTGTCTAGCTACTCCACTAAAAATTGGACAGGGTACAGAATGTTTTTCTGACTCTATAAGGTAACCAGTGGTCAAAGTTTAAACTGTTTACTATTATCCTTAGATCTTTAATGTAAACAGGTAATCCATAAGGCTCGAGCAAAGTTTGGTATCCCACCTGTGACCCAGAGGGTGACAAGACTAACAAGAAACAAAGTATAAAGGCTAAGTCCAGATAAAATCACTTTATCTGCCAAATCTGTTAGACTGTCTCTCTGATACCCTCCCTGTGGGAGGAATAAAGACACCTTATTGAAGTTTCCAGTAATTTATTCAGTTAAGTAGGTAGATGGATGAGTGTTCTTGTTCAGAACTGACAAGAACAAGAACACTCAGCCATCTACCTACTTAACTGAATAAACCACTGAAAACTTCAACAAGGTGTCTTTTTTCCTCCCACAGGGTGGGCATCAGAGAGAAAGAGAGAGTCTCCTAGATCTGCTAGCTAAAGTGATTTTATATGGACTTGTTCTTTATACCCTGTTTGTTAGATCTTTAATGTAGGTATGATTTCTTATAATTAAACCATTTATTCTGAAACTTTTTTTTTTTTGCTAAGTTTTATGATGCTACATTTACTAATAGGTTCATAGGTTGGTACTAGGCTATCTGCCCTAGGGCCTGTACAAGCCTAGCCATAACAATTCCCTGGATATTTCTTCCCACAATATTTATGTCCCTGGACCCCTGTCTAGCAGGGTGACTGACGTGATCCCTGGGGAGTATTTCCTATCTCCCATCCAATCGTCAAGGTTCCTTTTGAAGAGGGCCAAGGAGGCGCTCTGCTTGACATGTATGGGCAGTCTATTCCAGAGTATGGGGAGTCTCTGGGTCGGGAACCTATCCCTCCAGCATGTTTTGTTCATTGTGATGACAAGGTTTAGATCCCTGGAGCATGTGGCTCTGAGGGATTGGGATTTCTTTAAGTGGAGCATGTCCAACAGCTTTGGGTTTGACATGGCCTTGTATGTTAAGCAGAGATCGCCTCTGAGTAGACAATATGCCGCAGAGTATAGCTGGAGTTTTTTAGATGGTCAGCATAGGGCATCTGCTTTAGGCCTGTGATTCTATTAGTGAGGTATTTCTATGGCCTTTCCAGCTGTTGCAGATGTCTTGTGAGGTACATACCAAAAGGGCATTGTACTCTATAATGGGTCTAATGAGGGATGAGTACAGTGGGACAATGTCCTCCTTTTTTCTGGATGAAAAGCCCTTAGTGATGGGGTGTGCCACATAGAAGGATTTCCTGACTGTTGTGGTGATGTGGTTATCGAAGGTGAGACCACTGTCCACCTGTGTCCCTAAGTCTCCCAAACCACTCTCAGTGTTTAGTCTACTGCCACCTATGTGGTAATTCACGGGTACATGTTTTTTCCCAAAGGGGATAACTATACATTTCTTGGCATTAAGCTTGAGCCCATGGCTCTGGCACCAAGCATCTGTTTCTGTAAGGCTTTTTTTGTGGAATATCCACATAATTTGGGGATTCATTAATGGCTCCCAGTTTGCAGTCGTCTGTGAACTTTGATAGCCAGAGTCCCTTAGTGTTGGCCTGTACTTCAGAGAAGTAGATGCCAAACAAGAGTGGTCCTGGGACTGAACCCTGAGGTACTCCACTTGTCTGGAGCTGGATTTGGAGTTGGCTATTTTTACTGTCTGGGTTCTGTTGATAAGCCAGTTGGCAACCCATGAATGATGTAGGGATTTATGCCCAGCTTAGAAAGTTTATCTATAGAGTGAGGGATGGTGTCGAAGGCCTTGGCGAGGTCCAGATAGGCTGTGTGGACTGCTTTACCCTTGTCCACAGCTCTGGAGACTGATTCGAAGAAGTCATTCAGGTTCAGGAGACAAGATTGGCCCTTCATGAACCCAAACTGGATGGGGTCCAGTATTTGAAGATTGCCAATGTCTTTGTTTATAAGTTCCATGATAATGCGTTCCATCCCCTTGCAGATCAGGCTTGTCAGACTGATGGGACGGTAGTTCCCAGGATCCAAGGTGGATCCCCCCTTGTGGAGTGGGATAACTGTAGCTGTGCGCCACTCAGTGGGCATGAAGCCTGAGGTGAGGCTATGATTAAACATGCCACTTAGGTGAGGTGCCAGTTAATTTTGTAGTTCATGTAGTACACAGCTCGGGATGTCATCTTGTCCCATGGATACTGTATTTTTAGCTTTGGAGAGTATGGCTTCTACCTGTGTGGCCTTGATTACCAGAATTTGGCAATATTTTGATAATGAGATGGGCCCTTTAGGGTGTGAGAGGGGGGTGAAGTTGCCACTAAATCGATCTGCCAAGATATTGGCAATACCCTTGGGATCAGTATATTTAATGCCATTCTGTTGTAGCTCAGAGCATTGCCATTTAGATTCTTGACATAACTATAGAAATCCTTGTGGTTGTCTTTGGAATCTTTGGCAATTTTATTTTCGTAACTAGTTTTAGAGTATTTTATGAGGGATCTCAGCTTCTTACTGAGGCTGGTAAGGGAGTTTTTTGCATCCTGAGATTTTCCGCTTTTCTGCAACAGTTTCTTTCTTCTGTTGTATAGTTTGTTTATGGCAGGGGACCACCAGATTGGCTTCCTTTTTTTGGAGGAGAGTGTCTTGGTTCTATTTGGGATGGCAGGATTCATGCACAAGTGAATGTGCTCGTACAGTGCCTTAGTGTAGGATTCAGCAGTAGAACTTTCAGCTCATGTCTGCATGGGTGTCATGATGTTTGTCACTTCTGACTTGAGCGGTGTGAAGTTGGCTTTGGAGAAGTTTTTTATGGAGGTTTCTTTACTGGAGGTGAGATGTGAATGTCAACAGAGATTTACTTATGGCCAGACCTAACCAGTGAGGGGGTGACCACTGGTGTGGAGCATCTACCTCCCATGTTGGTAATGACCAGATCTAGGATATTGGATCCCCTGGTGGGACAATGGATTAGTTGATCCAGGGCATTGGAATTTATGAATTCCAAGAACCGTTGGGAAAAAGGTGTTAGTACCCGAGTAGTTTTCCCAGTTAATGGCAGGGTAGTTGAAATCACCCAGTATTAGGGTGTTTGGTTGTATCTTAATATTTTCCAGTATGTTTAGAAAGGTGTAGTGAGAATCTTGGGGCATGGTGGGGGATCTGTAGCAAGCTATAATTTGGATTGCAGTCTTACCTAGTGTTAGTTGCACCTGGAGAATTTCAGATGCATTGTGTTGGGCAACTAGCCTGGAGATGTGAATATCCTTGGTGAATATGGACACTCCTCCACCTGTAGTGTTTTGGTCTTGGTTTTGTGGCTGAAAAGTGTGGTAAGAGTTGTAGCCTGGTATTGCAGGGGTGCGCTCTGGAGCCTTGAACCAGGTCTCAGTTACTGCACAGATATCGATGTGCTCCATTTTTAGGAGTGCCTCAAGAGAGTGCATTTTGAGGTTTAGACTTCTAGCATTGAGTAGCATTACCTTCAAATTTTGCATGCTTGTATCTGTTACGGTGGTGGTTTTGTCCTTTGAACCTTGCCTAAAAAAGGCGCTATAGGGGTGGCAAGAGTTTTAGCCAGTAACCTGAATTCCAGGGATGACAAGTGCAGACCATCTCTGGCAAAGCACTGTGGTTTGTCGATCATGTCGTCCCAGGCAGACAGATACTGGATCCCCTTTGAATGACACCAGAAGCTTAGCCAATTGTTGAAGTCAGTCATTTTGTCCTTATACTGTGGTATAATTCTGGGCAAAGGCAGTATGCTACTCAGTGCTAGAGTCATACCTGCCTGGGCCACATGATCCGAGAGCTCTTCCATGTCTCTTTTCATGTAGTCCAGGGAGGTACATCTCAGGTCATTCACTCCAACATGGACAATGACATAGTCTTATTTGTACTTGTTGTGGAGTGACTTGAATGCATGCATTATGTGGCAGATCCTGGCACTCAACAGGCAGCTGACTGTAATTTTCTCCTTGTTCAGCCTGGTGAGTGGGACATCAGTGTGCCTGACTATAGAGTCACCTATGACTAAAGTGTTGGGTACGTTGTCTTGCCTTAGGGGCTGTTGTTGGGTGGCACACTGGTGTTGTGAGCCATGTGTCACTTTGGTTGTGACTGGTGTTTGTTTGCGTTTCAGTTTCGGAGGTCCTTGTTGCTTGGGCAGCTTAATGTAAAGGGCCTCCGCATATGTGGGTTTAGTGTTGCTATGCGTGGGTGTTGATGGTGTGGGTTTTGAAGGGCTATGTGTTGCTTAAGGTGTAGTGCAGGTGTTATCCTTCTCCTCTTGACTGTCCAGCACAGTCTTGGCTGGAGAGAGCTTTGCTTCCAGTTTGGCTATGTAAGTGCATCTCTCTCAGGTTGTAGTGTTGGGTGGTAGGAGGAGTGGGTTGTCTGTGTACATGAGACATTGCCCCAGTATGCCCAGATTCACCAAGTGGACAGGACAAATCACCGGAAGCTGACCCATGGACATGCCTGTTTAGCTGTTTTCCCTTACCTTTGCAAGGTACTTTGCAGTTATAGGCTGTTTAATGCCTAAATTAATTTCTCCTTTTTAACAAGGAGAGTTGAGTGCTTGTATCAGTTTAAGGCTTCCTAGTGCTTTCCAGCAGGTTCTAGTGCAAGTGCTAGTCACAGGGGTTCAGATTTCAGTGCTACTACTGAGAAACTAGCTAGTTCTAAGGGAAAATTTGAAGAGCAGACTTTCTGGCATCTAGGAATAGTTTAACCATAGCCCCACGGTGCTGCACTGTGTGAAAAATGCGCAAACACGCACGTTTTTAAGCCTAAAAGGTGAAAGGGATAGAAATCAGCCCAGAAGGGCTAAAATTACAAACCGCTCCTCTAGTGTTAGGCAGTACACTGCTCACTATTCCACTGGTAAGCAGTAGGACTTTCCTCTTCCACAGCAAGGTCTGGATAGCTCTGAACACAGAAAATAAAGTCCTGAAACCAACAAAGCCTGGGATCTGGACTGTACTAGCTAGGAAAGATGGGAAACGAGCAAACAAGATAGTATTTTTTTTTTGGTAAAACAGGCTAAACAATGCAATAATACACTAAATAAACACAAAAACGGCTAACACACTTGGGTGTGTAGCCTTAAACAGTAAAAACAATTAAAACTCTACAAAATTAGCAATTTAAAACTTTTAAAATGAAGCAAGGCAAGTGCACAACTGAAAAACGATTTAAGAGGCAGTAATACAGTAGAATAAGTAGCTAGTCTACATATACAGAAAAGCAGCTAAAACACACTAAAACCTTTCAGATGCAGTGCAACCTAGAGCACTTGAGTTGTTGCAATATTAAGGCAAATGCAGTTTTAGCAACTATCTTGTTGCTACAACAAAATCGCCAAGTTCGCCACTAGCCATAAGTCTTCCACTCACCACTGTTCCTCTCTCCACAAACTAAAATGGCTAGAACTACCCAATCAGCTTATCTATACCCAGCTCACTCTATCACACAAGCTCATTCTCAACCCCTCACTCTGTCCCTCCCTTTCCTCTGCATTTAAAATGCACCTACCTGACAGAGTGCTAAGGTCTAACAACCAAAATCGTCTAGAAGTATACAAACCAGCTCGTCCCCCAGGCAAACACCTCCTATCCTTTAGTCTACCACGACTTGAACTCCCTACCACCATCCATTCGTACTACCCCTACCTACTCTGTCTTCAAAAAAACTCTCCACTCACATCTAGTAACCCAATGGGAATGCTCCTGCTGCCACCCTACATAACTTACTCTGCAAACTTTCATCTTCTCTTCCTTTCAATAGCATTCTTCCTTTTCATATATTCTTGTAAATTAATTTCTAAATGATGTAATTCTTACCCAAACCTCTCTCTGCAAGTTTACCAACATGTATTATCGATCCTGTATATGTCTACTAATTATTCCCTTAATATTCTGTACTACCTGTTCATTTATCACTAACCCAGACTGTTTATATTTGTCCTTGTCTAAATTTCTGTAGTATACTTTCAATCTATGACATATAGTAATGTTAATAGTTTTTGGTCTGCTCTATTTTATAACACATGTAAGCTTATAATCTACATCATATAGTAACCTTGATTTGTTTATGGAGCTTTTCTCCCCAGGTCTAATTCCTGTTGTATATTTTCAATCTATGACATACAGTAATGTTAATAGTCTTTGGTCTGCTCTATTTTATAACACATGTAAGCTTATAATCTACATCATATTGTATCCTTGATTTGTTTATGGAGCTTTTCTCCCCAGGACTCCATTGAAAACGGGTTCACTTTGGCCCAATGGACTATCCTGGTAAACCAACTACAAATAAATAAATGCACTAAAATATACTCTATATTTCCAAAATGTTTGAGAAGCACAGTCAGAACACAAGGATATTCAGACTTTTTTTTTTTAAGAAAGGGAGAAAGGAGGAACAGAAGGAAAGAAACTAAGTAGGTTGGCCTTCTCAGATGTTCTCTCTGTATTAGGTAGAATGAGCTAATGACACTAGACTGGGAGGAGTGTCCAAGATCAAATTTAGAGTAGGGGCAGGCAACTGCAAGGCCGGCAGGTATAAAGACAATATGCCAATAAGAAGGGAGGGTGGGAGAAAACACTACAGAAATGTTTATCACAAGTGAGCCAATAGCTATGAAATACAGTACAAGTATACAGTATACAATAAAATTGCTATAAATATCTAGAATAAGCAATAACTACTACAAACAAAAAACAGGCTACTTATTGCTGTATATCACAGATCAGCTGCTCCTCCTCAGATAGCTCTTTGTGTAATTCAACCCCACCTCTTTGTTCTATGCAACATTGATTTATTAACATGTCAACAAAAACACATAAATATCACAACTATTTTCTGCAGTTTTCATGCATGGCATAGATGTCATTAAATCTGATAGCTGGACCTTTTATCTTTTTATTTGAAATGAAATGTCATCAATTATTTATTATTTATTCATTTATTTATTTTACATTTAATAACCGGGATAATCCAACTGGACATGTGTCCATTTACAGCGGAGGCCCGAGGAGAAAAACTCCAATTCTTATACAGAAATAGCCAAAAAAAAAGCTCTACAAGGCTTATGTAGAATATTTAACATTGATTATAAAGGTATTATTTTTACATACAAAAACTGTACAACAACTTGAACAGTTAGAATCAACATGTTTTTACATATCTTACATTTAAAAATAAGGATGAGGCATGCTTTGTACAATCTTACAAAGAAAAGGAAACAGAAAACAAAAAAAAAATAGCAGGTAGCTGGTCTTTTGTACCTTTACTGGTATGAAGACAAGAGTTGAAAAAATTAACTCAAAGAGTAGGGGCTTACTAGCAGTGGGAGTTCCTGAAACTAGTTACAGAAAAGATACATTAGATCCAGCCCAGAACCAAGTTTTACAATTGTCATATTAATACATCCTCCTAGTTTCTCCTGCTTCATTCCTATGGGCTGAGCAAATCTCCCCTTATATTTGTCTCGTTTTTTCTTTCAATGGCTATTTTTTTTCTAGTAATAATACTCTTCTCTTACAATCCCTCATACTTTCAAGGTTATTCTATCTCATCCCATCTCTTACATTTCTTACTATCCATTGCTTTTAACTTTTAAGCTTTGTCCCCATTCTTCCTTTCAGGTCATTCATCCAAAGTGAGAGCACTTTTACTGTTGGTTTCTTCTGAGTTTTCCAGTTTTTAGTAATAGCCTTTTGGACACCACTAGTGTCATAGAAGTTGTTGTTCCTACATGTTTCAGTTTCCTGAAATTCCTCAACCAAATTAAACATAGATTAAGTCCTTATATTTGTCACATAGTCCCTAGTATTTTCTCTATTAACAACTGCATATATCAGTTTTAAACATGTGAAATTTTGGACATATCCAAATTAAATGTGTTGTCAACTTCCAGTCTGAAATTGATTATGTCTCGTACATTTCTGTCTTGCTTTAGGGAATAGTTTATGTAATCTTTCTAGAGTATAATATGCTTGTGGAGGCATTTCTACCAAAGTATGTTTTTTTTTTTTAAGCAAGAAACATAATTATTAAATTATCACGCATGACACAGACAGTCATACATTTATATAAATGAAAAGAAACCATATTGACATAATTTTTGTTGCAAACAATGTACGTCACTTATAATCTATCCAGGGATAGTCAGTCAAACATGACACAGCTCATTCAAATCCTGCCTTCTTTTAAACCTTGTTCCTTCTCTGCATGTATTGTTCCCACAATTCCCATTTTTTCTATGTAATTTGATCCTACCCTTTTCTAAAAATCCCATTTCTAGTTGTTTTATCTTTGTTATTATATTCTAGTACAATTGGTTTAGACTTTAATTTCCATTTTATAGTAATTGTTTTTTTGGCAGCCACCCTAATTTGACTCAACAAGACCTTACTATTTCTAGGCAATTCTGATTCTTTATCATATCTCAGAAAAATAATTTCCTTAGTTACAGCATTTTGCTCGCCCTGTATCTCTGACAGTAGTCTGCTGGGGATCTTTAAAGTCTGCCAACTCATTAGATTCCCAGAAAATATGTTCCCAATTATCTCTTTCTTCCCTATCACACCTCCATTTGCAGTCTACCGGAGGAAAAATTCTTTGGAGTCTACTTGTAGTATAAAATACTTATGTAAACACTTGCAAGCAAAGATCTTAAATCTTCTAGACTTTGTTGCATATTTGGGAGACACACACACATCTCCCCATTGTTTCTTTGTGAATTGCTTATCCAGTCTCTCTTACCAATCCTTTCTAATCTCCTCTGATTTTTTCTTATAGTTAAAATGCAATATGTTGTATATTCTACTATTTTTTTCCTTTTTTTAACAGCAGCTTCTGTTCTAAATTCTGCTAAAAACTCTACCAGTGCTGGTCTTTTGCTTATGACCCCCCATATCAACCCTTGCTAAGGAAGCCAATCTCTAACCTGCAGTCCAAATAAATTCTCGGTCTCTTCCCATTCTATTACTTTTCCCTCACTAATTATTTGTTCCCAATACCTTGATACTTTTGCCAGTTTTCTGCAGTAAATTCCAGTTCCCTTTTGCCTATTGTCTGTTTCCCTAATTGCAGTCATCCCTATCAGCAGAATCTCCTTTCTCCATTCCTGTGTTGGCTTAGTTCTTAGAATACTTTCTGATATTTTATGGATATAATATTCTGTATAACACAAGTGCCCAAAAATACAGAATAACCAACTAAGTTCACCAAAGTAGAAGTAGCAAAACAAAAAATTGCAACGTAAAAGAAATAGCGTATCACAAATTTTATTCTCCGCTATCGTCAACAGACTTCTTCAGAGTGATGTAAAAAAAATAGCGTATCACAAATTTTATTCTCCGCTATCGTCAACAGACTTCTTCAGAGTGATGAAGAAGTCGTTTGATGATAGCGGAGAATAAAATTTGTGATACGCTATTTCTTTTACGTTGCAATTTTTTGTTTTGCTGCTTCTACTTTGGTGAACTTAGTTGGTTATAATATTCTGTATGGTTATTATTATTCTCCTTAAAGGCCTGCATCTGAAATACCAGTGTCTCCTTGTTTCTTGAGCTTTCCCCCCTGTTTCATCATCTTCCCTTACCACTTTGAATTATAGTTTCTGCTTGTACTGTGTATAGGAGCTTTAACTGTATGGCTCTGAAATACCCCTTCAAATTAGGTAATCCCAATCTGGAAGAATCATTTTATCCCACTTAACTCGCGCTACTCCCCTCTTATATAAAGTCCTTCAGCTCTTTATTAATTGCCATCCACAACTTCTCTCTGGTTGATAAAAATATGCCTGACCTTTGTATAAGACTAATGGGACAAAGACATTTTAACTGATTGTATCTTGCTCTCCATATCCATATAACAAAGCTTCCATTTTCTCAGTTTTTGTGTTATATTTTGTTTAGCCTCTTCCCACATATGCTTAGTTGCCACACCACAATCATTTTTAATCCATACTCCTAAATACTTTCATTTTACCAGCGGTGGTGGTGCTGCGGTAGCGTTGCCGCTTCACAGTAAGATTCTGTCTGGTTCGATTCTCAGATAGAGCTTCTTCTGCATGGAGACATGCATGAATGGGCGTACCTTCGTTGAAGGTTGTACGCCAGGGCTGGTAACTCAGCATGTAAAAATCAACTGCCAATCATTAGCGGACTGGAGTTCCGCTGTGGCGACCCCTAACTAGGAAAAGCCGAAAGACTCAACAACTCCTAAATACTTCCATTTTATTATGTCCCCATAAATATGGATTTTGCTGAACCAATTCACATGTGGGTACATGATTTACCTCTATTGCCTTTGTTTTAGCTTCATTAATTTTGTATCCACAAAAAGATTTGAAACTGTCTCAAACTGTTCCACAACACTGTAATATCTCTCTCTGTTTTTGTCCGGTATAAAATTATGTCATCTGCAAATACAGCCAACTTTTCTTGACTACCATATCAATTACATTCTTGAATTCCTGAGTCCCTTATTTCTTTACCAGTGGTTCTAAATATAATGCATATAACAAAGGGGAACGACGACACTCCTGCCTGGTTCCTCTGCTCAAGCAGAAATTATCAGAGAGGACCCCACCCACTTTAATTTTCATCTCTTATGCCTTATAAATTTCCCCCTTATCAACCTTATAATTTTTTCAGGAAATGCACATTCTTCCATTGCCCTGGTCATAAAGTCCCAGCTTACTCTGCCAAATGCTTTCTCGCAGCAAAACCTACCAACAGCAATGGTGTTGTCTTACATTCGGCTTCCCTCTGGATCATCAGTGTTCTGTTAATGCTGTCAAATGTTAGCCTCCCCTCTACAAAACCACATTGATCCATATCTATACATTTTGGCATTACTTTTCATATTCTTTTAGCCATTATAGACATGAACAGATTATAATCATGGTCTTGTATTGAAATGAGTCTGTATGAAGCTGGATCTGATGGATCTTTACCCTCTTTAGGTATCACAGCTGTGATGCCCGTGCCCTGGCACAGCAGTCAAGGAGCCTCAATCCTCACCACTAACACCAGAGAGGGTGTCTCATATGAGAGGAAAGGATAACAAATACAGTAAAGTACAAATTCCCTTAAGTGCACACGGAGATCACAGTCAGTCTGGGGCTAGTTGCTCCCCTGCTCTCCAGGTACCCAATAAGACTCCCCACTGGCACAGCTGTAGGGTCCAGATCTCATCCTAGCTGGCAAGCTAACCTCCAGTACCCCCTCTGTCCAACGAGTGCTTCGTGTCCCTGCCCAAGTAGCTGACACACACACACTTTGAGATAAGTATTTATACAACTTCACAGACACTCCCAGGAAAGGCTGACACAGATTCTCCAGCTGTGCCCCTTTACCCACACTATACAGTAGTAATTACTGCCACCATCAGCTAGTAATTATCAGCTACCCAAAGGCCCTTAAAAGGGTGTCCAATTATTACTGTGCAATATTGTTATCTAATTGGTAGTATAGCCCAGGGCTAAAGCTATAGGAGTGGCTTAGACAGTAAACACTATAAATATGCAATGTACTCTAGAGCTTAACTTCTCTACATAAACCAGCCACAGTTAAAAGGTTTTAAAAATATTTAATAATAAATACTAAAAACACAGGACAATACTACTGCACCACAGTGCCATTCAAGAGTTCAGAGATCACACAGAAACTTAAAATAATTCTGTAGTACAGTTCTGCCATAACAAAAAAACACTCAGTCTAATCTTTATAGTCTTAGCTATTTCTACAAGAAAACATACTTCTAAAATAACTTACTTACATAAAGCAAGGCAGTGCTGAGTTGAATAGTCAAATCAAAATGCTTAATAATCTCTGGTTCTCACTGTTTAAATTGAAACTGCAGTTCTGCTAAAACATTACATCATTTGTTTACACTTTCTTGGTTCCCAGACCCACCGAAACTGCATTTACATTCTTTTACACTACAATAAAGGACATTCCACATGTAAATTCTGGTAATTAACTTTAGCCTTAAAACAATAGGCAGGATGCTTACTCCAGACTCATCGACTCCAAATTCTAACTTCAAAGGACATACAAAACATAATTTTAATTTCAAAGAACATTTGAAATGCTTGGTTTAGTTTTCCTTACAGCAGATGGCAATGTTGCTACAATCTTGAATTTCAAATTTTACAGTGTTTTCTTTCATTTAAGAAACACGCCTTTATTTTATATTTATATTTACAAATGCCAGAATTATGTAATAAATTCTATTTGACTAGGCTGGCACTTCTCTACCAGTCCTCACAACAGCTACCACTGCTTTCTTCTAGGATGTTGGTATTTCTCCTCCTCTTAAAATACTGTAAAACAAAACCTTCCAGATCTTTATCATTTTCCCTCCTAACTTCAAAACTTCCACAGGAATACCATCTATTCCTATGGACTTTCCTGTAGAGTGGTTATACATCACAATTTTTATCTCATTTCCTCCTATCCTGTTAGTAATTGAACCTCCTCTACCTCTAACCTTGGCATATTTAATTCCTCCATAACATTTCCATTTGTATTTTTTCTTGATGTTCATATTTCTTTCTTCTTTATACAGACTTTTGTAGAATTTCCAAAATATTTCTAATACCTCTACTCGATCTCTTTTTAAATTCCTTGTTATAGGATCCCTAGGCTTGGTGATAGCCCTTTCTACTTTCTGTTGCCTGAGTTATTGTGCTAAAAATGTTTGTGCTGTAGTGTTATTATCAAAACACAGTTGCTTAACAAGAGTCTTTCTAAACTCATACATATTATCGAGGTAATCCTTTATTTTCTGCTTAGCATTCTGCAGTTGATCCTCTTCTTGTTCTGTGAGATTCCCCCATGCTGCAATATGTTAACATTTCTATTAAAAGACAAAAAAACACAAACACTAGTAATGCAAGCACTAAGAAGAAGCAGAAGGATAAATCAAGAATCAGACACTAAATTTTTCATCCATATTTATTAAACGCAAAGAACACAGTTTTGCTCTTGTTGTCTGAAGAAGTTTGTTTTAATAACTGTGGATGAAAGCACTTACAACTTTTAAAATGTAGTGCCTGATTCTTGATTTACCCTTACACTTCTTCCTAGTACTTGTATTAATACTTTAACATTTGTCAGTCCCTATAAATAATTCTTGTTACTTCTTAACCATAGCTCTCTTTCTTTTATTTCCTCCCGGTTTTTGAACTCCAGCTTAATTTTATCCCACTCCCTAGCAATGTTTTCAGAAGTAATTTCTATCCTGTTGAATAACTCCTGAATAATTTCCACTATCCATTCCTTAAAGTACTCTCTTTTCAACAGATAGGTGGGAAAAGTGCCAGTGCTTCATTTTTATTTCATTATCGTGTTCTTGTTTTAGTTATTAATTGTGCATGATCTGAAATAGTTATTGGGTGTGTATCAAGACCTTAAGTTAAATGCACATGTTCCTGTGAAATGTAAATTCTGTCTAGCCAAGCCCAGTTTTTATATCTTGGGGAATAATATGTAAATTAATTCTGAACTCCTTTTACTGAATTCACAACTTCCATACCAAATATTTTATATATTTTTTCAAATATCTACCCCCCTTTGTTATACTTTCACTTCTGGGATCTGAAGGCACATACTTACTGCTGCAAATCAAATTCCAGTCTACATCTAGAAAGTAATATTCCTTGCTGCAAACTGATTATTTTTCCCAGAATTTTCTTAAGCTCCATTATAGCAGTTCTAGGTTGAATATAAATACATGCCAGGGTAATTCTCCTCCCTTGTCAGTAGCCCCTTAGCACTGCAAATCCACCATTATTATCTTTTTTATCGTCTTCTATCGCTATTGCAGCTCCTCTTGCAATTAATATAAGTACTCCTAGTTTCATTTGTCCCAGATATTCCACTGAATAACCATCCTGAAAACCTTTCTTTATCAAATTCACATGTTCATTTCTTTCCAAATGAGTCTCCTGTAACATAGCTATTTGCACTGTACATTTTAATAAAGTTCACTATTATTTCTTTTTTTTGTATTTGTCTGTGAGATCATTGACATTTAAAGACATCATAAAAAGCATCATTGTATTAAAAAGCTATTATTCCTGCCTTTTATGTATAACACTTTTTTGTTAAATGTCTAGTTCTAGCTTTTGTGTTACATGCATACACTGTTTGGCAGGTTGAACTTTTATATAATCATTTCTTCTCATATCAATTTACGCCCATGTCACATCTTACAAAACTTTGTTTTATTGAAAGCCCTCAAACAAAAAAAATAAACCCTCAATACCCCCATAAAATGTATTAATTTAGTACTAGCACACACAAAGCTATGTACATCTTCAAATATTGAGGTTTTACCCCTAATAGGAACAAATGTCCCAAACTGACAGGCACACTCATAGACTTGACTTAACCTAAAATAAAGGTTATCCATGCTAAGACGCATGGTGCAGCCTGTGCTTCTACTATGTGTTAACTGGTTTTGTCTTATCTTTATAGCTCTTCCAGCTGGAAATCCCCTGAATGCTTTCAGAGAATATTATCTCCTAGCCAGTTTCTCTTTTCTTTTTTTTCCCCAGTCAGTCACTCTCCACCAGACTGGAACTAGTTTCTCTTTATCAGCTTGTCCGATTGTCTTCATAGAGACATGAGAACCCGACAGCCAATTTCTCATTATCAGATTGTCTCCATGGAGACATGAAAACCATATAGTCAGTTTCTTTTTTCAGATTGTTTCCACATTCCATTGTTCTTTTTCATTTACTTGCTTTCTCTTAAAACTTGTTGTTAAATCAATCTAAAGGTACTTTACGGGTGGGAGATTGGTGTAACGGTTAAGGTGCTTACCTTAGAAACACAAGGTGCAGGGTTTGATTCTCACATGGGGTAATTGGCTAGGCTTAAAATGGCCCCCGAGGACAGTTAGCCTAGTACTAATCTATGAATCTATGAATCTATGAATCTTAATCCGGTCATTGCCCCACATAAGGATGAGAAATATCACATTATTTTTTCTGTTGTCATACTGTTTTAACCAGGCCTTTTTTTTTACATTGCAGTGCCTACATTTCTTAAACCTGAACAAGAAGAAAGAGAGAAGGAAGAAAGAAATGAAAAAAACACAGCAGCAACACCTATTTACAATCCCCATTACACTTAAAAATACCTGAGAAAACTTTACTTTATAGCATGCAAATAAAACTACACACCACAAAAACAGTACTGTCAAGAAAAAAATGTTTTCTTTGCTTACAGTTAACTTTCTCTCCTCTCTTCCCTTCCCCAAATAATTTTTCTCAATATTAATGACATGAAGTAGGGCATATAGCTTAGAGTCCCCCACAAGTCCAACAGATTCTGAAAAAGTCCAATATTTCCAGATTTTCTTGTTCTGTCATATTTTACAAATATAATTATTTCATTGCAAGTCCACATTGTTACTGGTTTTATTAATGTTCATCTCCATGCCCTAAATTCTGTCTCTATTTCATTTCCAACATACTCTAGATTCTTCTAGTCAGCTCTCATGCTCCCTTCTTTCTCTCCAACATTTTCCATTGTAACATTGGAAAATGTTTCACAGGTGAAGTCTTTCTGTGGCCTTTATTACCAGAAGCACAAGAAGCAGAATCTTCTTCTGTTTCACAGCTCACTTTTTGTTGGACAAACATCTGTATTTCTTTATTAGCCTGTACTTCATCAAACAATGATTTTTTTCCCTCCAGGGAAGAATACCTTAAAGACATCTGGGTATAGCACTTTGGATCTCACACCTGCATCTCAACATTCCCAGAATAGTGGAATGCATTTACTACTCTTTTGGCTGGTGTACAATGAGTAATCATTCTCCGCAAACACTCTGCTGTCTCCCTTTTTTAGTGTTTTGTCCTTCTGCCACAGTTTTGTCATAATTAACTCCTTGTGCTGGTAGGATTGCATTTTTACTATTAACGGTCTAGATTGCTTTCTCATAGCCAGGTTTGGAGCATACACATGATGAGCCCTTTCAGCTAAATATTCCTGCTGTGGAATAAAAGTCTAGTTGTTTATTTGTATTCATAAATTTAATGCAGACTGTTCCTTCCAGCTTCTCTGGTATAGATGAAAATCTTAGGGTTTCCCTACATGCTTTGTCCTCTAATTTTATTATTTTTTGAAACATTTCTTCCTGAGCAGTTTCATATTCAGCCAGCCTTTTGTTCATTTCAGCCTCTGACATTTGCAGCTTTAATCACCTCATCTTGTATATCTGATTAAAGCTTCTTCCATTTTTCCAGCCTTTTGTTGTTTGTGTTGATATACTCCGTCAGTGTTCCATTTCTTTTAACCAGGTTTGTTGCAGGTGTCTTATATTTTCCTGTAGGTTACTGGACATCATGTCTGGAGGTTGCATTGCTTTTTGCTGAAGAGCCACAGAACTTTCCCCCAGTCAGTGTGTCTTCTGCACTTTTTATAGCTGATTTTTTTCCAGGTGCCCTGTATTTCTTTTTTCCTGGCATCCAGAAAGTACACTTACTAGCCAGTTACTGAAATTTACTCATAAACACAAAAGTCTACTGGCCTTTTGTTTCTGTTTTCCTCCTGAGAGAACTAGAGTCAAGCTGTTACTCAATGTGCAGCCATCTTGGAAGTCCATGCATTTTAAGATATTGTCAAATGTTTATTCTCCGTTTATAAGGATTTTTTATTTTGAATGTAATGTCAGGTCAGTAAACATATATTCTGGTGCTGTATGGCCCTATCAAAGGAAGAGTGGCACACTCCTCCATGGAAGTCAAGTGTAATGCAAAGTGTAAAACTGCGACAGTGAAGCTCTTTGAAACCTTATATTTGATAGCTATGTCTCAAAGACCATATGTCAATTCCCTTTTGAGAGTTTGCCATAACATTTTCAGGGAACTACAATATGCACCTAAAATTGATTTTCTATTGTCAGCTATTTCAGAGCAGTGCAGCACTGAATATGACCCCCCCCCCATCCTGATTATTCCACAATGTGGTGTTTGAGCCATGTCATTTTTAAACTGAAAAAAAAATTCTGGTGAAATATATAGCCACCCAGTCTGTCCATCCATTCCACTAGGTGAAAGGCAAGCATTTTGAGTCTATTTGAGAGCGCGAAGTCCTCTTCTTTTATTCTTACCAGGGAAATCATGTGAACCCATTTGTTTCCCCTTCCACAGAAGTGGAAGTTAAGAGTTGGGAGCAGGCCATCTTGCTGGACTTACAGATCAACGTTCCCTTCCCTAGTGGAGCGCTCCCACTCCCAGTGATCCCTCACCAAGCTTCTGCATGTTAATCATTTCATCTGTGCTGACAATGGCAGTACTTGTTCTCTTGGTGCAAAACTCTGCTAGGTCTCACCCAAGTGACAAGTCAGAGTTCCCTTCTTCACTTCATTTGCTGTGCACTCCCATCCCCTCCCAATCAGCTTCTACAGATATCCAAGCCACTGTTTGAAACCAGGTTGCCTGCATTATAGTCCGGGCTTTATCACTCTACACGATGGACCTGGCAGTTTTATTCCTTTTGTTACAAAAATAAAACATAATAAGGATATTAAGTATGATCTATTCACCTTTTTTGTGGGAAAAGTAAAAACATACATTTTTCCTGTGAACTAAATCTAAAAATGTTTGCATTAGGGAAGGAGTGGTGTAAAACTAAAATAGTAAAGCCATAATTTGTAAGCCATTGCTTGTAAATACAACGAACATTAGTTTCAGCTCCTTTTACACATGCTGTTGTTCATCATTCTCACTGCTGCAATAAGTTTTAGGCTTTACAAATTGTGTCTTGTGCAAGACACAACAACCGGCCTGCTTCCATACACTGTAGCTCCTTCCTACAGTTTCACTATGCCTGCTGATTTGGCAGCCCTGTGGAGGGAAACTCAATCTTACATACCTTCTTGCAGCCACACGAAGAAGTAGTTCAGAGGCTTTACAGGAGCAGCAGACAGCCTAAATCTACTGATGTCCTTCTATTTCCATGTTGCAGTATTCTGCATATAGGTTTACTCTATAGTCTCGCATACATACGGCCAGTATTCAAAAGCTTTCAGTCCTTCCAAGGTGCGTGAGACATCTGACATGGCTGAGTGAACATGGGCCATAAAGGTGACGGCACGCACCAGCCCCCAAAAGTTTTCAGCTGCCAGTTGTATGTCAGGCTGATGCCAGATTCATTTCAATAAGACAAATACCCCATTGGGGACCTTTTCAGTCCTTCTTAAAATCTGTATTGCTTGTTCATGTCATCCAGAAAGGGTAAGTGTCAGAGCGGCCACCAGATCCCTCATAAGGACGCCCGCAATAAGTGCCTTTTTTGTTTGGGATGTTCACACGACCACAAGGCCTGCCATATTTGCCAGGCATTCATGCCTAAGGCCTTACATAGTCACTTGCATGTGTAAAATCTTTACCTAGAAAACCAACATCTGAAGCAGATTACTTTAGGGATGGAGGGCTCCTCAGACATCTCCTCAGAACTGCCAAAAAAGAAGGGCAAGACCTTATGGCCTTCGTCTACTGCTGAGCCTCTTCCGAACGATCCTCAGCATGTCACCGACATCGGCCTGGTACATGGATCTGGACCCAGATCCATCAGTCCGGATAATGTGGTTACCTCTAAGGATGCCGCGCAATCCATAGATGAGAGCACATTCGCAGAGGCTATTCCAGCACTGGTTTCTGATGTCAGGGTGGGAACCTGTATTTTCTGAAGATCCATCTGATCTCTCTGATCCTTTGCAGTCTCTGGTTTCTAGGCCCACACAGACGTCCGCTGGACCCCTTAAAAGGGGAGAAAAGAGAAAATATATTTCTCCCACTACAGGAAGCATGCCTGATTTGCAGGCTTTTAGTCAAAGCCTTTTCAGTGCTTTTATGGCATTGAGGCCTACCTCCACTGTTACTACTTCCACATCACCTCCTCTCCTGAGGCCTAGGGCTCAAACTACAGTGACAGTCACTAGGGAAGAGGAAGTTCTTTCAGAGTCCTTAGAGGAATCACTTTCATACAACTCTCAGATGTCTTCCTCCTTGGGATACAGATCCCCAGAGGAAGAATCTGTGGACCCTGACTCCCCAGTTGAAGACTTGACTTTTTGAGAAACTATTTGCAAGTGAAGGAACACTTTACATGGGAATCCCCTGAAATGACTGAGGTACAAAAAAGATATTACAACCTCATTCAAATGGAATCACCCAGCCCATCTGCTGTTCCTACTATCCTGCCTACCTTTTTAGATGCCTTCTCATCAGCATCTCTTATCCCAGACTCCCAACCTCCTGCTCCATGCAGAGCAGACAGACTTTACAAGGTGTCTGACACTGCTAAGCATCTGCTTAAGTGCCCTTCTGTTGATCCAGCCACTATCTCAATCTCTACAGACAAAGCCTCCAAGCTCCTACCTACTATCAACCATTCTCTCTGCTGACAAAGACAGCAAAACTATGGAAAGGTTGGCAAAAAGATATATACTTTGGCTACATTGGCCTTCAGAGCTACAAATTACCAAACTCACATAGCCAAGTATGCCTTTTACCTCTTAAATCTGCCACCAAACATCTGGCAGGGGAGTCTGGAATATCTGCCAAAGCATCACTGTTCTCTCTCCCGGCTTTCTTTTCCTAGGTTACCAGACAGTCTATCAAGTGCAGTTATGATGCTACTGAATCCTCAGCCAGGTCAGCAACATCAGCATCTGCTTTACACAGATACTCTTGGCTTCACCTACAACCCCTGCCTGATGATTTCAGGGCAAAGCTCATTGGTGCTCTCTTGGGCAATGCTGCACTTTTTCTAATGTAGCAGATCTTTTCAAGTCTCTGCAGCAAAAAGGCAAAGAATTGCAGGACCTTAAACATTTGCTGGTTTTCCAATACTTAAGTTTCATAGAAGCTATCCAACAAAAACACAGTTTATTAGGAAGCACTCCCATCCTGCCCCTCCTTCAAGGCCTCATAAACCCACAAGGAAACAACCTCCTCCAGCTAGAGTCTCCCTTCCCTCTAGCCAGAGAGCTCCCTTTCAGGACAGGGCAGGTAGAATCTGACTACCTGCCACCTTTGCTTCTTCCACCCCCTCCTTCTGCACTACTCTCAGCTCGCCTCTCTCACTGCCTCCCTGGTTAGACCAATCTCACTTCAGACAAGTGGGTCCTGTCCATACTACAAAACTGTTACTACATGTCCTGGACCTCCCCACCCATAGGGCGAGGCATCCCATGACCACCTTCACAGCAACTGCACCTCTTGCAACCGGTAGTGCAGACCCTGTTAGCTCAGGGCACCATTGAGACAGTCCCCTCAGCTGCAAAAGGAAGAGGATTCTACTCGAGACTCTTTCTGGTCCCCAGGAAGGATGGACCCTGGAGACCTATTCTTGCCCTCTCAAATCTCAACCTTTTCCCAGCCCTCTAAATCTTAACCTTTTCCTAAAGGTCCCTACCTTCAAAATGCTGACCCTGCCAGCCCTTTTCCCACTCCTAATTCCACAAGGATTTCTGGCAGCATTAGATATAAAATATGCTTACCTCCGCATCCCAATAAAACCCATCTACAGTAAATACCTGAGATTCTTGTTGAGTTCCTCTCGCTTGCAATTACTGCAAGACAAAGGGAATGCAGATATTCTCTTACTTGGATGACATGTTGATCCAGACTGCCAGCCAAGAAACCCTCCAAAGGCACATCCACTTTGTGGTGGCCCTCCTTCAGTCACTGGGATTCCAGATAAACTTCCCAAAATCTCATCTATAACCATTCCAAGACATTGTATTCCTCGGGTGCAGGATCCGCTCAGACTTCATGGAGGCATACCTACCCCAATCCCAAGTGAACTCATTGACAGAACATCTCCTTCTGGTCCTTCACTCCACAGAGTTGACTGCAAGGCAGTATCTCAAACTACTGGGCTACATGGCAACTACCATACCCATGCTTCCTTTAGCAAGACTGAAAATGAGAAAGTTACAATGGTACCTTTAGTCAGTCTGGAAGCAAAACACCCACCCTGTGGACCATATTGTGCCCCTTCTACCGTGCCTAAAAAAGGAAATACTATGGTGGTTAGCACAGGTGAAGCACAACCCAGGCCTTCCTCTCCAACCACCTCAGCCCACACAGGTCATGCACACAGATGCCACAGACTTAGGTTGGGGGGAGGCATTCTCGGCCACCGAAGGGTGCAGGGCCTGTGGCCAAATCCCCACATATTAGAACACATCAATGCCAGAGAGATGAGAGCAAATCCTTCTAGCCCTCCAGGCATTTCTTCCTTTCCTACAGCAGGGACCATTTCAGATATACACAGACAACACCACTGTACTGTGGTATATCAACAAGCAGGGAGGGACCAAGTCCTACCTGCTCTGCAGACTAGCCCTATTGGTTTGGGAATTTGCCACCTCACAGGGAATCACTCTACAGGTGACCTACATTCCCTCTCTCCACAACTCCCAGGCAGATTATTTGAGCAGAACCAGCACAAACGGCCACAGATGGATGTTTCACAGAGATGTCTTCCTGGATCTGGTCCACAGGTGGAGTATACCTCAAATAGATCTGTTTGCCTCCACCATCAACAGGCAACTTCCTGGCTTTTGCACCAGGAAACCAGAACCTCAGGCAATGGCAAAAGATGCCTTCTAAATTTCCTGGAAGAGGAAATATCTATATGCATTCCCCCCTTCCCACTCATTCAGAAGGTCCTGCTGAAAATACAGCAGGACAATCCAAAAATATTGTTGGTGACACCCTACTGGCCCAGACAGCACTGGTTCCCTTTACTCCTACATTTGTCCAGGGGCCATCACCACAAGTTACCCCCCAGAGTGGACCTTCTCACACAGCACAATGGGTCACTAATTCACCTGCAGTGGCAGCTTCTGCGCCTAACCCTGTGGCTGATAGAATTTTGATCCCCTTCAGACACCTTTACAACAAGGACATGCTCAATATCCTGCAGGAGGCCAGGAATCCAAATACAAGAAAATCATACCTTTGAAAGTGGAAAAGATTCACTATTTGGTGTCATAAAAGACAGCTGGACCTGCTTCTTAGCGAACCCCCTCTGGTGCTGTCTTATCTTTGTGAACTACTACAGACTGGGTTGGCTTACTCATCCATCAAAGTTCATCTGTCTGCTATTTCTGCATGCCTGCCTCTGGATCCCCCATTAGCATCCAGACTTCCTTCCAGGCTCTTCCTTTAAGGGGCACTTCACCTCAGATCCTCCAAGAAACCCTATCCCCCACCTTGGGACCTTAACTACGTGCTCAAGAAGCTTACCCTCCCACCCTTTGAGCCAGCAGATAAAGCTTCTCTAAAACATTGTACTTGGAAAACTGCTCTGTTAGTGACCCTGACCTCAGTCAGAAGAGTATCAGAACTCCAAGCCCTTATGGCTATTCTTCCTTTCCTTATTTTCCACAAGGACAGGGTTACCCTCAGGACAAACATGACTTTCATGCCCAAGGTAGTGAATGACCTGTCCCTCAACCAGGCCATAGACTTACCTGTCTTTTTCCCAAACCCACAAGGGGACGGTGAGAGTGCTATATTACCTGGATGTACACAGACAAATCAAGTTCTATCTGTACAGCACCAAGTCTATCAGATAGGCTGACCAGCTTTTCATATCCTTCCACCCTAGAGCCCTGGGGAAGGCAGTGTCCAAACAGACTGTTTCTACTTGGATCCCCAAGGCCATCACCTTCTGCTGCCAATTCCATGGTAATTCTCTACAGGGTACAGTTAAAGCACATTCCACAAGAGCCATGGCCTCTTCAGGTGCCTTTTTTAAGGGCCTGGAAATCCCTACTGTCCTGAAGGCTGCTACTTGGTCTTCTTTTCACACCTTCAGCAAACACTATAAACTAAATCACATCTTCAGATCTAGAGCAGGGTTCACCAAGGCTATGCTTCATGGATTCCTGGAGTCTGCCTCTAGACCACCACCCCAATCTCAGTGAGCTTTGGCACTCACCCATATGTAGAATACTGCAACATGGGAATAGAAGGACATAGAAAAGTTGTGTAAAATCTTACCATAACCATACATGTCCTTCTCTTTCATGTTGCAGTATTCCTTCCCACCCATCTTCCCCTCCTGTCAGCTAATAACTTCTCTATCTGGATGGCAGTGAATTGGCATTGCACTTACTAGGACTGGCTCCGACTGGGGCCTTCAGTTCTGAGGGCTGGTGTGTGCCGACGCCACCTTTATGGCCCACGTTCTCTGAGCCATGTCAGATGTCTCATGCAACTTGGAGGGACTGAAAGATTTTGAATACTGTCTGTACGTACGCAAGACTAGAGGAGTAAACCCATATGCAGAATACTACAACATGGAAGAGAAGGACATCTATGGTTATGGTAAGATTTTGCATAACTTTTCTTTCTGGCAGATAAGTCACCAGTAGATAATCCTTCCACACAGAATATTTCCCTTTAAAAAATACTATTTATTTTATTTGGGTCTTTTAGAGGCATTCCCCCCTTTAAGAAACCCAGTATTGTTCTAATATTGGAAGTTTCCTGTCAGTAACTGCTATTTTTAGCTTTGGCTAATTGGAAGGTATTCTAAAATGAAAATGTACCGCTTTTAGACATTTTATGTATTTTATGAAAAAAAATGTTGGCATGTATTTTATTTAGCCAAGAACTACTGTGGAGTATGTCACTGCTTGTGTTTCTCTGTATGACAGATTACCTGCTGTTTTTTTCTGTCAGGTTAAAATTTTTTTGAAGAGGTTTCTAACAGGATTTTAGTGAGATGCTTATCTGTTTCCTTATTTAGGAGACTGTTTATGTATGTTTAAATATAAGCGTGGTGCTTGTGAACTCTGTTTTGACAACTTGCCTTCCGACTGACTCATTCCAGTGAAGCTTGCCACATCTGAAGTATCCTCCTCACTCACAACTTAACTACTTACCCCACTTCTGCTCTCAGCCTTCTGCTGTTCATAGAAAGAAAAATCAACTTACCAAAGAGCCCTTACTAACTACATGGGTTCAGTCAATACTTCAGCCTATGGTGGATAACTCTTTAGTGACCAGTAGTCATTCCTTAGACCACTATCTTACCTGTCCAGCTTTCATTGGTATAGCCCTTTCATCCACCACAATCTGAGAGTCAGTCAAATTCTCTTTGGCTGTTCCAGTGCCAGAAATGGGCACGGGACAACATCTTTTCTAGAGCACAGACACGCACCTGGGGATGGTGGTAGATGTAGCTGGGAGAAGAGGCCTCTTGATGGGGCAGAAATAACTTCTCCAAATTGGACATCAGAGATGCTTCTAAAGAAAAAACAAAAGGTTAAACACTGTTCATCTGAAGAAATGGTGTGTAGTAGACAAAGTTGTTTACTAGAAAAAGTTGTTGTTTTATCTTAACTAAGAAGTGGTTAAAAGCTGCTAATCCTGATACTCAGAATACTGTACTGGTAAAAGATGTCAGCAGAAACATTCATGAGAAAGACATGTCAAATGTCAGGAAAATCTGGGGACATGACTTCTGCAGAAACTCATGCCAGTTCTCTGATTCAGAGGAAACATGACCCTCACAACCCCCTTTGGAGGAATTTTCCTTTTCTTAGACAATAGCCAGGGTGAATTAGGTATTTTATGGAAACAAATGGATGCTCCCCCACCCCCAAAATTGAGAAGATATGATATGTTACAAGTAGATAGGCCTCATTCAACCCACATTCCTCCGCTAGTCCTAGCCTTGTAGGATGTATTTTTGCTGCCTGTAGCAACCCTAATTTTCAACCGTCAGTCACCCAAACAGCAGATAAGCTTTTGTAAAATTTCTCAAACTAACATTTATTTTCCCAAATTAGATCTGACCCTACTTGCTATATCCCCATCTTCTCCAGCTGGGAATAGCCTCTTGGCTTCCCCCAGGTTCGGAAGGAGAATTTTCTTCCTCCACTTTAGTATATAGAATTCTTAACTATCATACCGATATGTGAAAGTTTATAGTTTCTTTGTACAGTTTGAGAGAATTAGCTACCACACTTCCCTCTGAAGGTAGTTCATCTGAAATATGTTGTTCCTAATATTTTCAAATATCTAAACATTCATCGAGGAGTGCGTATGATTGTGCACATTACTGTATCTAGGGCAACTGCTTCTTCTGCTGTTTTTGCTAAGTAATCAAAAGTTTTCTGATGAGCTAAAGTCTGAAATTTTGAATTCAGTTTAGATAAGGAGGTTTATTTCACCCATAGGATCATGGGAGATTACTAGGCTATCAACCCGGAGGTCATTTTAAGCCTAGCCATTTCAACCCAATATAATACCATAGCAGTACTAGTCAATACCTAATATTGCATTTAGTGAATACTGTCCATGTCCTGGAGGGTCGTGGGCACTATCTCCAGCAAGAATTTATGGTGCCCCATCCTCTTGTCCAGGTTCTTCTTGAACAGTGTCATAAAGGTGCTCTGTTTCACATATATTCATAGCCTGTTCCAAAGATGTGGCAGTTGCTGGGAGATAAATCTGTCCCTCCAGCATGTCCTATTAAAGTCGCAGGTCATATTTAAGTCCAGTCATTACTGAGGAAAAATTAACAGTTGCTGTTCTGCTTAAAATATTCCCCAAACATCTAAAATATTAAGTTAACTACAACATTCTAAAGAATTCCTTAATATTCTAAAACATTTTACATGATGAATACAAGCTTACCATAACTAATCTCTTGTCACCTATGCAGATGTTAAAGCAGCTACATTGATATTTATTACCTTACTTTACTTTATGCAACAGGACATTATTGTAAGCAGAGGTCTTTATTTTTTTTTTATTTCTTCCTCTTATAACACATTAGCACCCAGTCTCATGTGATAGTAGCAAATTCCACCTTATTCATTACTCAAATTATCCTGTCTCCTGTGCTGTTTACTACTCCCTAAGTGCTAACTTGTTACACTTTAATATTTCCCCTACTCTATCTCTGTATCACTGTGATTACGTTTCTGGATGGCTTCTAAGCAACCTCTGTTGCCATACCATGCTTGAAACTGGTTCCTAACAAGCACACACATTGGAAGTGAGTAATATGTGGCTGCTACTTGGGTCCGCAAACAATTTGATAGTAGAGGGAAATTAATTCAGTTTCCATTATTTTTCAGGCCCCCCCCCCCTTACAAATCTCACATATCATATTTCATGTCTAAGAGACAATCTCTGCCTTTTCAAGCCAAAAAAGAAAACAAAAAGAGATTAGAGGATAGAACAAGAAACAAGGATATTTTCATAAAAAGACACAGTCTACAATTTCAAAATAACTGTGTAACAGTATTCCTTCTGCTACCTCTTCCCCTTCTGCCCCTTCTCAGAAAATCTATCCCAGCAACTGGCTCTGTACATTCCCCTTCGGCAACATATTGTTGCAGACTCTTAAACATTAAAGTTGGTTCAGGAGGGATATAGCTGGCACTGAATATAAATACCTCTTTTTAGGGGAGTTCCTCCTCACCCTTAAAACCAAACAGAATTTTTTCTTCAGGGTTTTTAGTACTTACTCAGCCTAAGAGTCATAAAATCAGTGCCATTAAATCTATGGGTCAAATAATTCTATTCCAGAATATTCCTGGTACCAAAGAGAGAGTCATATTGGAGACCAATTTCCTTTTTAAAGTTGTACATGAAAGATCCAAATTCAAGATGATGACCCTTCAGAATCTGTTACCTTTCATTCCACATTAGCTCTAAAAGAGCTGTATATTGTGTCAAGTATTCTCTCAAGTATTCTAAACCAACCTCCTGGTCAATACTAGTATGTAAGGAGGTAACATCTAGACTGGCAAAGAAAAAGACATCAGACACCTCAAGTTCACTTAACAATTCAAGCAGATGCCAAGAGTCACGTAAATAAAATTTAGATTTCTGTACCACTGGATTGAATATACTATCTAGCCAGATGGAAATAGGCTGTTTTTCTTTGTATTGGAAAAAGTGAATTCTGATCTGTTTTCAGGTGACTACAAGACTTTCTTAGAGTGTAGAGAAAGTTTGTGGCAAATTGTTTTGATTGCTGACGAATCCCCTGGCCTTAATGGTACAATAACATTAAATGTTTTTTTTACAAATGGCCAGAAATAGGTAGTTTATCAAGTTGATTTACTACTACTATTATATTATAGTGCACTTATATTCTTTACATTATTTATAGTATTTTAATTTAGGTGCATTATTAATGTAATAGTTATTACATTAGAGTATTATATTACATTATTGTTTATACTTTTTTCTATTTGCATATATTTATTTTTTATACGAAGATTTCTTTAAGAATGTCATGTAGTCTATCTGATAGAGTAGTCTGCAGGGAATTTTTAAAGTCTACCAACTCATTACACTCCCCAAAAATATGTTCCCAGTAGCCTTTCTTCCCCATCATACCCCCAACATTTGCAATCTGCCTCAGGAAAAATAATTTGGAGTCTGCTTGGGGTACAGAAATACACATACCAACACTTTCAAGCAAAGATTCTAAATCTTCCAGACTTTGTTGCACATTTCAGACCCATTCATATCCCACTCCTCCATGGTTTCTTTGTGAATTGCTTTTTTCCCCAATCCATTCTAACCTCCTCTGACTGATTTCTCTTGTTATGCAGTATTTTATTTCCCTACTAATATCCCTTTTTTTATCAGCAGCTTCTATTTGTTTGCTTAGGATCCCTCTATTTCATTCTCTTTGCCCTGTGCTCTAATATCAGTCCGTAATAGGGAAGGCAATCCGTAGCCTGCAGTCCAAATTAATTCTTGGCCTCTTCCCATTCTATTACCTTTCCCTATCTAGATATTTGCTCCAAATACCTTCTTTCCTTTGGCAGTTTTCTCCAGAAAATTCTAACCCCCTCTTGCCTATTCTCAGTACCCCTAATTGCAGTCATCCCTATTGTCAGAATCTCCATTCTCCATCCCTGTGTTGGCTTAGTACTTAGAATACCTTCAGCTACTTTACGAATATAATATTAAGTTATGAATATACCATTCTGTATGGTTGTTATTGTTCTCCTTAAGAATCTGCATCCAAAATCCTAGTCTCTTCTTGATTCTTGAGCTTCCACCCATTTCGTCATCATCATTTTCCACTTTGAGTTATAGCTTTAGGTTTGTGCTATGTATAGTAGCCTTAACTGAAATATGCTTTCAAATCAGGTAATTCCAAACCACCTTGTTCTGTTGGAAGGATCAACATATCCCACTTGACTTTTGCTCTGTTCCCCTCTCAGATAAAATCTTTCAACTCTTTATTAACTGCTGTCCATAACTTCTCTGGTTGATAAAAATATACCTGATCTATGTATATAACTAAAGGGACTAAAACATTTTCACTGCTTTTATCTTGCTATCCATATCCATAAAACAGCGTTTCCAATTTCTTAGTTTTTGTATTATCTTTTGTTTAGTCTCTTCCCACATAGCCTTAGCTGCTGTAACAGAGTCCTTTTTAATCCATAATCCTAAGTACTTCATTATTATCATGTCGCAAGGTGGATTTTTTTTATCTTGAAACTTTCCAGAGTTTCTCAGATCAGTTTCAGACTTCATACAGAGAGGATCTAAGTATCCTGAAGTTATGGCATCTATGATTCTAATGATTCATCTTGCCAGGTTACACTATGGGGACACTGTTCTGGTATATTGACAGACTAGAAGGGCATTAATGCCCGTGCTTGAAATGTGTGTGTGTGTGTGTGTGTGTGTGTGTGTATATATATATATATATATATATATATATATATATATATATATATATATATTTTATATATAGGTAGGTACTATTTATAAGCCTAGTCAGAGTGTGTCGGCTTTCGCCACCCCATTGATTAATTAACTGATCCTCTGTCAAGCAGAGCCAAGGAAGTGATCCCAAGGGTGTATTTTCTGTTACCCATCCACTCATCAAGGTTTCTCTTGAGTGTTAGTGAGGGGCTCTGCCTAGTTTGGAATTTTGTTCCAAAGCATGGGAAATCTCTGTGACAGGAATCTATCCCTCCAGCATGTTCTGTTTATTGTTGTGGCGAGGTTTAGCTCACGTGGCTCGTAGTGACTTAGATTTCTTTAGTTGGAGCATGCCCATCAATTCTGAGTTGGACATGGCTTTGTAAGACAAACAGAGATCACCTCTGAGTAAGTGATATGCCACTGAGTACAGCCAGAGTTTTTTCAGTCGAGCTGCATAGGACATATGTTTGAGGCCAGTAATCCTCTTGGTGAGGTACTTTTGTGGTCTCTCCAGCTGTTGGAATTGTCTTGTGAGGTACATCCCAAATGGGGCATTGTACTCTATGATGTGTCTGATGGGCGACGACTAGAGGGGCATTATAACCTCTATTTCTAGATGCGAACCCTTTAGTAATTAGATGGGCCACATAGAAGGATTTCCTAACTACTTTGGCAATATGATTGTCAAAGGAGAGATTGCTATCTACCTGGGTCCCCAGATCTCTTATTACCTCTTCTGTATTAAGGGGCTGCCACCTATGTGGTAATTTGTGGGTGTTTTGTTTTTCCCAACTGGGATGACAATGCATTTTTTGGCATTTAGCTTGAGGCCATGACTTTGACACCCGGTGTCCGTCTTAGTAAGGCCCTTTTGGAGGATGTCCGTGTCAGCTGGAGAGTCAATTATGGCTCCCAGTTTGCCATCATCGGCGAACTTGGTTAGCCATAGTCCTCCTGTATTTGCCTGTACTTCTGAGAAGTATATATGCTGAACAGTACGGGTCCCAGGACCAAGCCTTGTGGGACACCACTTGTGACTGGTTTAGAGTCGGACCTGGAGCCCGCTATTCTTACCGTGCGAGTTCTGTCTGTAAGCCAGTTGGCAGCCCATCTCATGACATAGGGGTTTATGTTCAGGCTGGTGAGCTTTTCTGTAATACCTGAATGGGGAATGGTGTAGAAAGCCTTGGCAAGGTCAAGGTAGGCTATGTGAACAACCTTTCCCTCGTCTATGGCCTTGGTGACTGTCTCAAAGAAGTCAACCAGGTTTAGTAGGCATGATCTGTCCTTAACCAAGCCGAACTGGGTTGGGTCAAGTGTTTGGAGGTTCCCAATGTCTTTGTTAATGAGTTCCATGATGATGCGCTCCATAGCCTTGCAGACTGGCTTATGGGGCGATAGTTACCAGGGTCAGTTTTGGCCCCTCCTTTGTGGAGTGGAATAAATGTTGATGTGTGCCATTCTATGGGCACGTAGCCTGTGGAGGGGCTGAGGATGAACAGCGTGTTTAGGTGGGGGGTTAGTTCGTTCTGTAGTTCATGCAAGACACAGCCTGGGACACCATCTGGCCCCATTGATGCTGTGTTTTTGTTATATCTGTATATATATATATATATATATATATATATATATATATATATATAGTATGTATGTATATATATATATATATATATGTGTATAGATTATATATATATGTGTATAGATATCTATATATATATATATATATATATATATATATATGTGTATAGATATCTATATATATATATATATATATATATATATATATATATATGTATAGATATCTATATATATATATATATATATATATATATATATATATAGATCATCACGGATATGCCGTCCAAAGCATATAAATGTCAAAGAGATGATGGCTGGGGTCCATGCTTTAAAATCTGTTCACCATCTGTGGTCCCAATGACCTCTCCAGGTGATTGTATTCAACCCCCCAGTGTTGTTGTCACTCAACAAGAAGATGGGTATCAGGTTTTACCCTCTGTGCAAGCTGGCTGTGATGGAATGGGAGGTAACTCTTCAGCACTACTTAACCCTGCAAGCATCTTGCATTCTGTCAGAGCAAAATATATTGGCAAAAAAGCTGAGCAGGTCCAGGACTGACTCTCATGAATGGGAATTGAATGAAGGTGTCTTCCAGGAATTGATCCAGTTGATGGGAACATCTCAAATAAATTTGCTTGCCTTCTTTCAGAACAGACAACTGAACAAATTCTGCTCCGGAACTCCTTGCATACAAGCCTGGAAAAGAGATGTATTTTTATTCCTCTGGACAGTAATGTCCCTCTGTGTATTTTCTTCCCTTTCAATGATGTCCAGAGTAATTTTGAAGATTTAAGACTCTCAAAAGTAGTTGTCGTGATTTCCTTTTGGCTCAAGCAATATTATTTCTCCCTTCTTTTGGAATTGGCCAAGGACAGTTACTACAAGCTTCCTCACAAACTGGACCTGCTTACACAATCCAGGACAGTTTGATACATCTCAATCTCAAATATCTTCAACTAACTGTCTGGATAATTTCAGTTCTCATTCTTTTTAGGCACCTCTTTTCAGAAGATATGCAACAAATACTAAAGGAGGCAAGAAGACCTGCTATTAAAGAATCTTGTATTAGCAAATGAAAAGATTTTCTAGTTGGTGCCTAAACAGTAACTAGGGCCTATCATTCATTATGTACCACCGGTGCTCAAATATTTGTGTGAGTTACTAGCGTCTGTCCTTTCTTACTCCTCTATCAAGGTACATCTTGAGGCTCTTACAACATGTCTGCCCATGGATTATTCACTTTCTTATATGTTTCTTAAAGGTGCTTTACACCTGAGATCTCCCCCTAAACAGGTTGCCCCTTTCTGTGATCTTAACTTTGCTCTGGAAAAGTTAACCTTGTCTCCATCGGAACCTGCATATCATGCAGACTTTAGAATCATTACATGGAAACAATTCTTCTCATTGCTCTAACATCTGCAAGAAGAGTATCTGAGTTGCAAGCTCTCATGGTGGGTGACCACCACCTGGTCTTCCATTATGATAAGGTCTCATTAAGAGCAAATCCTTCATTCATTTCCAGGGTTGTTTCAGAGTTAATTTTGAATGAAGCTATCATTCTCCCAGTGTTCTATCCAGATCCTCAGAGTAAGGGAGGAAGGATTTTACATACCATGAACATACATAGACAGTTCTGAGGTACTATCTTGACAGAACCAAGTCCTTTATAAAAGCTGATCAGCTATTTGTTTCTTACGTTGGAACAAAGAAAGGACAGCCATGGCCAAAACAGTCTATTTAAAAATGGTTGTCCTCAGTTGTTACCTTTTGCTATGCCAACCACAGTAAACCAGTTCCAGGCAGTAACATGGCTCACACTATTATGGTCCTGTCTTTTTCAGTGTTATATTGGAAAGGGGTGGACTATAGAAGTGTTCTAAAGGCAGATACATGGTCCTCTGTACATACTTTTACAAGATATTACAAACTGGATTCCTTTTCTAGATGCAGGAGAGGCTTTGCTAGGACCATTTTCCAGGGGCTCCTAGATCCATATTCTTCTTCTTCCTGTAAGGTTAATTAGGCTTTGATAATCAAAGCATATAGCCTAAAGGCTACTACAGCAGTGGGAATAATGAACATAGTACAGTTGTGTAAGTTTCACTTACCCATAACAATAGATTAACTTTTGGGCAAGAAAGTCCTGAAGGGTATTCACTCTGACTGCTGATTTCCCTCCACAGGGCTGCCCTATCAGCAGACAGAGTGAAATTGTGGGAAGGAGCGATATCTTTTGGAAGCCTAATGGTTTTTGTATCTTGGGAAAGACACAACATAAGTAGACTAAAGGCTAGCAAGGTAGTGAAGAATTTGAACATCTGTTGTTATAGTTAAGTGCAACTTGCACAACTGTGTTTTCCACTGAAGTATATTCCTCCTGTTGGGGTATACCTTCCTTGAGTATGACACAAATTGTCCACAAATAATAGTGATTTTTTTTCAGAGGCAGTCACCCCATACACGTGCATGCTCACATACACACAGTTGCCCTGACCTAACAGGTCAGTGTTTGTGTGGATCGGTCATCCACGTTTACCTGTACATACTGTTTTTCTTGTCTGAAAGATACTTTCTGTATTCACCACTGATTTTTCATCATAATGAATATGAAAGAAATAATGACAACAGTTATTTGTTACATCTCAGACATACATATGTATACTGTTGCCTCCTAATAAGTCAGATCAGTAATAATAAAATGGTGATCATGTATTAAAAGTAAACCAGGACAGTTTCCGTTCAGAGAATTACTTCTTGAATCACTCTGTAAACTTCAGAGCATTGAGAGGTCTCCAAGTAACTTGCAAAAAGAGTGGCACTTGAATCTCTTCGTGATAAGTTCACATCATAGTACTAGGGTATTTCACAAGCAGTGTTGCAGCTGTAATAATAATGTAGAACTTGGAATCAGGAATGCCAACTAAATTACCTACCAAAAGGTAAACTAATTTTAGTCACCAACTTTTTCTGTAACTTGAAAACAAACTTGCTTCTCAGAAAATGTATGCATGCCATCAGCTTCCACAAAAAAAAAAACAAATGGATACCCCCATGCAAGAAAATAAGAGACCAGCTTAGAGAATGTAAAGTAAGAGTTTAGAGGGAGATAATGGTGTGAAGGTTTTGTTTCAAAATACATTGCATCTCAAAAATAAAGACCTACTGTGAGGCATACATATTGAAGACTGGTACATGCAAGACTGTCTCAGTGCCTTTCATGTTTAAGTAAAATGTATGAAGTTTTGAAGCAGGTTTGTCTTTCTTATACGGGTTACAAAAAAAAGTAGCATCACGTGTCCACAGTGGTGAGGAAATCATTCTGTGTTGCGCAACTTATAAACAAAGGTATGGCATCTAAGTGCAAGGAAGTCATTGTTCTACTGGGTTCAGCATTCGTCAGATCTATGATTGAGTACAATCCCCCCTTTGGTATGTACCTAACCAGGCATATCCAACAAGTGGAACGTCCACAGAAGTTCCTCATTAAAAGAATACAGGGCATAAGTAACATGTCCTGTGCAAACCGCCTCAAGGCCCTATCCCTGTATTTTGTCTCCTACAGGCTTTTGAGGGGAGATCTATGCCTGGCATACAGGGCATTGTCAGACTCCACTCTGATGGACCTCCTGCATATCCACAAAACAGACAGTACCAGAATTACCCGTTCTAAAGCCTTAAACCTTGCCTGAGATATAAATAGGACCTCCTGGAGAGATAGGTATGTATCCCAGAGAGTACTCTGCCTATGGAACAGGCTCTTCATCCATGTGAAGCAGAGTTCCTCCCTAATCCAATTCAAGTGCAACTTGGATAATTGGATGGGAAGTTGGAAATTCATCCCTGGTTTGGCACCTATGTCTCTGATGCAAACAGGTAACCTGTAAATGGTTCATCTTCTAGGTCCATGCTTACACTTATCAAGGCTATCAAAACTTGTCAGAGATTTAGGATGCATGGCTAGGCTTAAAAAGGCCCTTGTGGTCATTAGCCTAGTAAACACCTATGAACCTATGAAGTAAATATAGAAACCTTGTCATGGTAATGAAGCATTTTCACAGCTAGGTACATAGAATGTGAAGACTGTATATAATCCTGTGGAAGATCTTTATTGTTGCAGAATTCATTGAAACAAAAATAAATATTGCATAAAATCGAAAACTTTTAGGAAATGCAGCCAAGGAGAAAGAGTTCTGATAACTGAGCTATTTATTAAAATAAGAGAATCTTAGTAATAGGTTGAAACAGCTTAGAATCCTCTAGAAGATCAACCAAAAGAAGAAGAGTATGAAAAAAAGCTTCAGGTCAATTCAGAGTTTTCTGATAATTCCTATACATAAAAAGAAGAGCTGCTAGAGAAATGTTGCTCATCCCAAAAAGGGATCCATTCATAGTTATGAACATAAAGCATAAATTAAAAAAGAGATTTGTGAGGCCTGGGAATTATACAATAAATGTAAAAATCTAGAATGTTTAATTCTACCATTAAGTTTTGGGAGAGTTAATAGAAGATATTCTGGTTGACTTCAGGGGCCATAGAGTTTCAGACAAATCAAAATTCACGATTTTATAACGTATACAGAAAATGGAGACAAAAAGGCGTTTCGGTAGAAAAAGAATTTAAAAGTGTCTATTTTAAGGATAGCAACTTTAGCGGGGAAAAAAGTCAAAGGATGGTTAGCCCACTTCTTGATATTTCATAAAGTCATGCTGCACATTGTCAAATAAATTATGCATGCTAGTTGAGTTGATGCTTTGTGAAAGACAGCAAAGTATTCAAAAATGGTGACCTCCTTGATCGGGTAAAAAAATCTGGGCATTGTGTATACAAATTATCATTGCTAATAGAAAATATTTGGCATTTATCCAAATTTACCTTGTTAGAGACTGAAGAGGAAGACTCCCTGATATGAATCTTAGGAAGGTCCAGTCATCTGCAAAAGCAGTAAATCTGTCATGGAGGTAAAGAACATTGGATAATTAAAGGAATAAAGAAAATTACAATTTAGCACATTAAGTTAAGAAAATGGACATTATTGCCTCATCTAGTCTTGATTAAAGAAGGAAGTGAAACTGACAGTTTCATAAAAAAAAGTTGAAGATTTAGTGTTCAATAGTTTTCTAACTGAATAATTGGGCAAACCTAATTTCTCCAGAAGTTCAGAGACATTTCAGACTAATACAATCATTAGCGGACCGGAGTTCCGCTGTGGCGACCCCTAACCGAAAAGCCGAAAGATACAACAACTGCAATGGTATAGTGTCTTGGTGAGTGATGATACAGGATCAGTTCTGATGTGAGGCAGTTGTCCTATGCTTGTTTATTAATAAAGAAGCCTAGCTGGGTAGGGTATAGTGCATAGAGCAGTTGATTTCTTTTTTCTACCTCTGTTGCAGATGATAAGCTAGTAATTAGGTCTGTAGATTATAGGAAGCAGTGAATCAAAGTTGGGTTTATTTATTTTATTTTATTTATTTCCATTTGTTACCCGAGAAAGTCTAAATATATGAATAAAGACAACAATGGACTGATTTGTTAAGATAGCCGACAACAAACTGGGCTTAAATTTTCATTGTATGCTTTACAGACTTAGCTGCATCCCCACTAGGACGTGTTGCTTTGTTAGATTAATGTTTGGCTGCATTTTTCCCTTATTCCTCAGTAGTGATCTCATATTGATGTTCGTCATTAGATCACTGCTGCAGTAGTCTTAAGCAATGTGGATGTGCTGACAAGGACTGCACTGGTTGGACAGCTCCTCAGGTTTTAGGGCTCCTTCCATACAACCCAGCCACTGGCATGAATGAAGAATGCATTGTAAAATGAGTGGTTAGGGTGCCAGCATTTCAGAACTTTTTTTGCCGACAGAGTGCACACCTTCTTCAGCGTCAGGTGATCAGTCATCAGCTAGAGGTCCATCAAAGTGGGCAGGTAAATTCCCATTTCTGGGCTTTTTGAAAACCTGTTACAAGAACACTTATCTCAGAGTTTAGGTTTTATTGTTGGACTTACCTGAGGGAATTCATGTGTAAAATTTTATTTTTCTTGTAAAAGTAACAATGTTTTAATACAGAGGTTTTTATGGGCTTATACTTTACTTAACAGGATGGCCTTTGGTCATTTTTTTTCCAAAGAAAGTTTATTTTTGTCTGTCATAAATTGGGATTAACCCTTCTTAGCTACACTGACAACTTATCAGATGGTCCTGACTTTCTGTAGGGTTCCACAACTTTTTGGTTATTTTTCTGGTGATTCTCCTTGGACGCTAAACATTTTCCTCTTTGAAGCAGATAACTGGTTAGATTTAGCAAAAGGACTGTTGAGAAATTTCAGTCTTTGAGTGTTGATTTTTCCTTCGAAGAAGAAGAAGAAGAAAGTAATTTCTTCCTTATCAATTCTTGTTTTCAGTCTGAGGGAACGGATTTAGACTGTGACTGTTTCCTAGAGTCCCTCACTACAGGGTGGAGATTTTGACCCTGAAGAGAGATCCTTTCCTTAGATTCTCCTCCTGAAGAATGGACATTTTCTAATATTATTGCCAAATAAGGGATTTTTTTCAATGACAGCAAAAGAAAAGTCTGAATCTCAATAAAGATGTTATGATTTATTGCAGGTAGATTTTCCTGAATGTGTACCTATAACTCCTATTTTGACAGCCTTAGAGGGTACTTTTTTTGACAGTCTGCACTTTTCATGAAAGTCAGTCATCTACTCCTAAAAAGTCTAATACGTTTGTATAAAATGTCCCAGCCCACAAGTTTCTTTTTTTTCTAACCTTAAGGCAGATACTCTGCTCCTTTCCTTGTCAGATGTAATTTCTGCTAAGCTTCTTTCAGTAGCCAGCCTTATCCCTTCTGATAGAATGAGAAAGGGTTTGGGTTTTGGTTAAAACGTTTAGTCTTTCCACCCCAGCCTTCAGAATTGTGAACTGTCAGGTACACACATCTAAGTTTTGCTGATGTCTTATAGCTTAACGAATTTAATTGTTGATCTCCCTCCTTCAGATACTGATATGTCTCTGGTAGTCAAACATTTGAAATGTGCTTAGGACTCTGCTGATGTTTCCAGAGCTGATGCTTGGTTACAGTTTCAAAATTTACTAGAGGATGATAAACTGAAAGTTTAAATCCTCCCTAGATAAAGGAATGTTAGAGGGGCCCATAAGAGATATGGTGAAAGGAGAAAGCTAATAAATAATGACAATAGAGGTGTTTCAAGAATGGACTCTTGCAGGACTCCACATAAACTTTTTCCATGTACCAGCGAACTGCAAGATACATACATACATATATATATATCTATATATATATCTATATATCTAATATATATATATATATATATATATATATATATATATATATATATATATATATATGTATGTATATTATAGCATTGATTGGATAGGTAGTTGTGAAGAAATTGTACAACTTCTGGCAAGAAGCTGCAGTCTGTAAGCTTATTTAGTAATTGCTCGTGATTAGTTGTTTCAAAAGCTCTTTTGAGATCAAGAAATCCTGCTCCAGCCATTAGACCTTGATCTGTATTGTAATAACTTTTATCACTGAGTATGTATAGTGCAGTTAAAGTACTATAAATAGGACAGAAACAGTATTATTTAGCTGTAAGTATATAATATTAAGAAGGTGTCTGTTCATAAATGATTTTTTTCTAAAGGCAACTAATCATGAAGAAGTGATTGCTGTAGTGGCTACCTTATTTGTCAAGGACTATGTCACTTATATGCAGATTCTCACTTCCCAGAGAGCCGCAAACAGAACTCACTGAAGTACAGCTTATCCTGCATAAGTCAAACTATCAACTTTTAGCCATCTGCAGAATACTCTCCATGTCCCATGATGACTGTGGTTCCTAAATTGGGGCACTACCTGTTATCAATGCTTTTATAAAGCGAGGTTTCAAATGCCCTCAATAAACTGGAGCACCTATACTCCAAGTTCTGGTATACCCAGAGATTTTTAGACTTAATAAAAAAAATCTCTGGAACAGATACTTAGCAAACTGATTAGAAGGCAAAATATTCTTGACCTGTCCCTAATTAATATAACCACTACTTGTCCTGTCACTCTAGTTTCTGCATCTCTGGTAAGTCTAACCATAAAATTGTAACCTTCTCATTCAAAATCTATAAAATCCCTACAGTCAGTGATTAATTAATTAATTTAAAATTTTAAAAGGATTTAAAATTGAAAAAAATCCTTAAACACTTTGACAGGCTGTCTGTATTCATTTGAAATATCACCAGACCAAATAACACAGTGTTGTCTATAAAAACGAGTCTTTTAAGTGCATAGACATGGATGCCCCTGCTAAAGTTAAATATAATAGAAAGTTTAAGAGAAAAAACCCTGCAGGAGTCCAGTAGTGAGCATGGCATGATTGTACTATTCCTAGAGTAGAAGTTTGAGAGAACGAAACATTGGCATTCTGTTTAAAGATGAATGTCCTAAAACCAGGGGAAGAATTTTCCTACAGCAGAAACACATAAATTAAGCATCCAACAAACTTACTGGCCTCAAGTGCATTAAGACGTTGCTTCAGTGCTGCCAGAAACATTTGAAGGAAGCAAAATGGATTACAAAAATGCATGTTGTAGTAAACAGCTGAATTTTTCCTAGGTTTTAAAAGGTGAGCAAGCTGCCAATAACATGAGTGCATATGGTAATACAGGTAGTATAAGCAATGAGCAGCATGCAGACTACATTTATCAAAAGCAAGTTCATTCTGAAATTCTACAGTTTTATTAAATGTTGAAAATACTCTTAACCCCACTTTTTTTCAACTAACTTTGTGTAGAGGGTTTATCAAGCCAACCATACTTCATCCTAATTCTAATGCTTCCATAATTGATGTAGCTATAATAACTGACATTAAAACTCATAATTTAGAAAATAAGTTTGTGGAAGCATGATCTCAAAAGTTAAAGTTAATAGTAAATTGGCAGATTTAGAAGTAGTAGCTAACATTAATCAAAAATAAAGTTTCACAGATTGAACAGTAGCCAGCAACACATGCCAGAAAACTAAAACTAAATAAAATAAAAACAAAAGAAAGATGAACATCATAAGTACCTTATCAAGGGTCAGAACACCTTTAACAAAAACTCTTGCTCCAATAAAACATGTAAAGTTTTAGCAGCACAGTGTCCTAAACACCACCATAAGAATATAATCACAGAGTTACATGACAAGAAGGGAATTAAAGTCAGTGAACAAAAGAAAATAAAAGAGATAACAGTTTAAAACATCCATACATTATATATCAGAACTTAAAAATTGGGTGGATTAATGACAGACTCACATAAAGAGCAAATAACTTGCACTCAAGCTACGTTAAAAGACATTAAAGACAGAATTGAGAATTAAATAAAAAGCCAAGCTCTGGTGGAATCATTGCAAACTAGAATTTTATATTACTTTCTGTGAAGAATTAGCCCCAATAATTCATCAAATGACACAGCTGTTTTGTTTCTTTATCAGACACCTCCAGATACTATGAACATAGCAGAAAATGCCTTCATTTTCAAAAAAGGCAAAACAGAGTAGCTTCCTAAACATTATTAAGCTATATTAGTACTAAACATTGACTACAGAATTATTACTAAAGCAGTCAGCAGAAAACTGGTACATAATTTAAGTACAATTATAATCCCAAAAGAGTTTGGTTTGTGCCCTGAAGGATCTAGTCATGACGCTAATAAATATTTACAGGCCATAAATTATGTAGGGCATAATACTCAGTGCCTTCAAATTGATTTAATTAAACTAGATGCATCAGGAACATTTGATTATTAATGAAACATTCATTTGGGCCATACTTATTTATTATACTTTCATTCAATACTTGATCATAGGAAGTTACTAGGATATTGGCCCTGAGGCACTTATAAGCCTACCCAAGAGTTTAGCCCATGTTTAGACAAATCAGCACCTGACGCCCCTGTCCAGCAGGGTCACTGGTGGAATGTCAGGGGTATATTTTCTGTTTCCCATCTAGTTATCCAGGTTGCACTTAAAAAGGGGTGAATAGATACTCTGCTTGATGTGGAGAGGGAGACTATTTCATAGATGGGGGAGTCTCTGGGACACAAATCTGTCCCACCAACAAGTCTTTTTGATGTCACAGACCAGGTTGAGGCCGCATGTAATGGCTTACTCGAGTGGATCTTGACTTGCAGATATGCAGCACTCCCATCAAGGTGGGGTCCTTGATAGCCTTGTATGCCAGAGGTCACCTCTGAGGAGTTTGCATGAAACTGAGTAGAGGGATAAGGCTTGATAACAGTAGAGACTTCCAAGATGGCTATACACTGATCAACAGGTCAGTTAGATCTCTCCCAGTATGCAAACAGACACTTTGGAAAATAGAAAGCAAAATTAATTTGTTTGGGTGAAGTTCAGTTAATGGTTATTCACTACATTGCCTGGAAAGTCAGCTATAAAAGGAGAAGAAAAAACTCTGATGAGGAAGAATTTTGCAGCTGTTGAGCTAAAAGCATTAGGTTTCAACCTTGGTAGAATAGACGACTTCCAGTAATTTAGAGGAAAAACGAAGTCAAACTGCTTTATTGGTGTTTAAAATAAATGAATCACTGGAGAAATACATACAGTAATAATGAAAAATGATGGAAATAATAGAAGAATATTTTAATAGCTATTCAGATGAGATGATAGAACTGCATAAATCAGAGGTCAAAGTGAAGGAAAGACTGGCTGAATATGAGGATTCTGAAAAAAAATAGTAGCTATAGAAGACAGAGCACACAGTGAACTTGTGATTTCCTTTTGTTCCAACATAATAGGAAGGACCAGATTGCATGCATTTTATGAAAGTACAAATGCACAGCTGGACTAGTATTACACAGTAGGCTTTCTTAACAGAAAAGACACATCATGATATGCTCTAAATTTGCCCATGAGAAAGAAGATAAGGCCTACACTAACAAAGATGCAGTCATATCAGCAGACAGAGCTGCTCCTGACAAAATTGTTTCAGAAGGATAAGGTATTAATTGAGGGCACCAGAGTGTTCATGGAAAATGATTATTCATTGAACACCCAGCAGAAGAGGAGTATATTTATCCCTACAATCACAGTATGCTTTTTAAATGCCTTTATTGAATTAATACTTGCAACATAGGCAAACTTGCATTTATATAAAGCCAATTAAGCCATATTAACGAATTCATATTTACAAACCTTGTACATCACATATATTTTTATATCCTATAATCTAAGTAACATTACATAAATTATGTAATTCCTGCCTTCTCTGGCACCTCATTCTTCTCCCAAAAATTTTTTTTTCTGTATGGACTGTTCCCACAGTTTCCATTTTTTCTATGTAATTTACTCCTACCCTCTTCTAAAGATCTTGCTTTCTGTTCTTTTATCTCTATTACACTATTCACTTCAATTGTACATGGTTTAGATATTGATTTCCATTCTATAGTAATTGCTTTTTTGGCAGGAACCAAAATTATACAGAGTACGCTGAGAGGCTTGTGTGAGATTCAGTTTGTTATATCTAGCTGCCTTCATAATATTTATTTTTGTGTAGCAGCAAGACATTCTTGTATGCAGAACAGGTAAAGGAGGAAATAAAAATTGCCCAGCAAAAAGTGAGCCAGCAAGTTAAAGGCAAATCTGCTTTTCAGTAAAACATTCTCCAGTGTTCTTTAGATTGAACTAACTAGTTCCACACAGGAGGTCCTTTACAGCTCTCTGGAGCAGCAGGCAGTTTGTAGTGAATTCATTCCAGGGTGGAAGCACTGGTCAAACAGCTTTTGACTTTTCTGATTGCCTCGAGGCTTGGCTTTAGAAGGGTGTTTTACCCTGCATGTATAAAAATATTACCTTTGTTTGAATTTCTGTTTATCTTGCTAGAAGCTCCATTGTGCCTGACTGAGAGTGCTCCTTAAACAATCTAGAAATATAGAGCTGATATAAGTATATATGTTAAGTTGTCAATCTCGCCTTCATTCTTGCTTGATGGGTTCGGAGCCGATCCTCGGCTCCGACTCGGCACTTGCTTTAGCTCGAGAACTCCTTTTACCAGCTCGAGGCAGCCCCATATCCCATGATGCAAGGCAGTAAATACCCAGATCTCGTTTGCCGCTTCGCTTGGGAGGTCTTCTTTTTACCAGCTCCTGGTAAGTTGTTCACTTTTGTGAGTTTTAAGCCCCTTTAGTCAAAAAACTTCATATATTTAGTTTTAACTCTAGTTTATACCTTTTCTGACAGAATTTTCCTGTCTCCGTTAATTTTTAGTTAGTCTATCTTAAAACCCTATCCCATCCCCCCCCTGTTAGGGTGTGTGTATATTGTTTTTATACAATACCCTTTGGTATTTATTAAGTTAATTTTTGACTGGTGTGTGTGTGTGTGTTTTTTCGGCACCATGTCAAAGGAGAGGGTCTCAGGTTTTAAGAAGTGTGACTCGTGCTGTCAGAAAATGTCTCTGACAGACGGTCACACTTCTTGCCTGTATTGTCTGGGCCCTCTTCACCTGCAGGACTCCTGTGCTATTTGTCACTCCTTCAGCCAGAGAGTCCTGCAGGAGAGACATAACAAACTGGTTCTTAGGGGCCTTCTTAAGCCGGAGGGCTCTCCGGCTAAGTCGGCTCCACCAAAACCAGCTAAAGTTTCCAAGGCCCAGGCTTCTGTTTCTAAGCCTGCGGCCTCGGCTCCGACTCGTATTGAGTCGAGATCGGCTCCGGCTGGAGCCGATTCTGGCTTGTCAAAGCCTTCGGCACCGATGGCTATCGGTGCCGAAACTGTATTGTCCACTTCGATGTCGGCTCCGATCGGCTCCGACACCCATGTGGCACAGGCATCGGTGTCGGCTCCGATCGGCTCCGACACCGTTACTTTGGTGGCTGTATCGGCTCCGGCTGGAGCCGATACATCGAGGCGTTCTGTCGGCTCCGAGAAGTCGGCGCCGACAGGATCTGTAGTATCGGCTCCGATGGCTCATTCCAGGAAGAGGTCCAGGTCTCCTTCCTTGGAGCCGATACTTTCGGCTCCGGCTTCACCTCTTCTATCTGAACGGAGCCATCGGAGCCGATCTTCAAGATCATCCAGGTTGTCAGATCATGACCTAGAGAGAGTGGTCAGTAGATTGCTCAAGTCACAGGTACTGGCCCAAATGTTACACAGTCCGTCTCAGCAGACGACTGTTGGTCCACACCCCGTTGCAGTTCCTCCTTCAACTCTACCCCAGAGCTTGGAGTTGGAGTCTTCGGGCATGGTTACTGCTACGGCTGGAGGACGGATACCCCCTTCTGTTCCTTCAGCCTCTACTCTTATCTCCTCTTCCTTAGAGGGATTCGGTGGTCGGGCTTCCATGGTCTCCTCCGAGGGGGTGAGTGGCATCGGACCCTTGTCCGAGCCCGCTCTTCCCCTTGGAGCCTCGGCCTTGGTGAGCTCGGCTCCGACATCTGCCTCGGAGACTTCCCTTTCGGTGGTCCCTGGAGTTCCTAGCTCTTCGGAGCGGGTTCTCTCGGACCTGCCTGGGAGGGGAGCATTCGAGGTGATGAAGAGTGTACTGGCCACTAGTATCAGTCAGCAGTCTGTTCCCATAGCTCCTCCCTCTATAGTACCTGTTGACATCTCTGCCACTTCTCTTGCTACAGGACCCAGAGATCCTCCGCCTCAGGTTTCCCCATTGGGAATTTCCCCCTCTTCCGAGGATTCTCCTGATGTTTCGGGAGATCCTTCTAGGAAGAGGACTTGTAAGAGGAAGCATGTAGACTCCCCCGAGTCTGTCACTTCGGATACTGACTTTGATGAGTCAGAGGGATCCCTAGATCCCCCTCTGAGGATGTCTCCTTCTCAGACATCCTAGAACTTCTGAAACAGAGGGGAAACTGGCCCACCAACAATCCCTCTGAGGATGAGTCAGTATACCTAGAGGCGTTTGGATCTCGGCCCTCCACCTCCTGGGTGTCTCCGCCTTTCGATCCCCTGATGCAGGTTATTGCACGAAAGGCGTGGGCAGCTCCTGATTCTGTAGAGCCAGTCCCTAGGAGGCCTTCTAAATTTATCACTGCCCCTAGTGACAAACAATTCCTTACCAAGGGTGTCCCCGCTGATGCCATGGTGGTGGCTGCGGCCACCACAAAGGAACTTGCAGATCCTTCCGTGCCCGTCCATCCTCCTAATAAGGACTCTAGGACCATGGATAGGTACGGCAAGCGGATGTTTTCCTCAGCGACCTTTGCTATGCGTTCGCTGAATTACCTATGTCACTTCACCAGACTCCAAAGGGATATCCTGAAGGAACTGGGAGAAGTAGTTCAGGATCCTACAGCTGCAGGGGCTCAAGATAAAATTGCTTCTCAGCTAGGAACCCTCAATTCCATTGCAAACTCCTCCATGCGGCTAATATCTTATGCTGCGGATGGAGCGAGTAGAGCCGCAGGCACAGGTGTGGCTCTTAGACGCCAAGCCTGGATGCGGCTATGTGATTTTGTGGATCCCTTTAAGGCGTCCTTCACAAATTCTCCCTTTGATGGGTCAGCTTTGTTTGGCCCTCAGGTGAAGGAAACCTTGACCAGGTGCGAGCAGGACGGCAAGACTCTTTCTGCTGTTGGAGTCCGTTTTTCCACCCCTTCTAGGCCTTATCCCAAAGGACAGAAGGGTGGGAAAATGTGGTTCCGTAAATCCCAAGGAGTCACGCCGGATTCACGTGGTCAGTTTACCCCTAGAGGCAGAGGGGGTAACAATAACAGACGCCGCTCTAGAGGCAGAGGGGGTCCGAAGAACCAGGGAAACAGGGAGCCTCTCTCTGATAAGCCCTTTCAGCATCCCTGAGGTGTTGCCCGGCTGTCCCTCCTTGGAGGCAGTCGGGGGAAGATTATCACTGTACCCAGAAGCCTGGCATTCCCTCACTCAAGACAGATGGGTACAGTCGATCATATCCAAGGGTTACATAATTCCTTTCGAGGAAAGTCCTTTCCCATCAAATTCCCTTCCAGATGTTCCACCCGGTCTAAGGGACATTGCAGAGTTAGAAATCGCAAAACTACTGCAAAAAAGAGCCATTCAGCCAGTTACAATAGACCATTCAGAGCCCGGAATCTACTCAAGGTTCTTTTTGGTCCCCAAAAAGACGGGAGACTGGAGACCAATATTGGATCTCAGCAGACTCAACAAGTCTGTCAAGAAGTCAAGATTCCGAATGGTCACTCTTCAGTCAATTCTGCCCTTCTTACAGAAGGACAACTGGATGTGCTCAATAGATCTTCAGGATGCGTACTATCACATCAAAATTCACAGACGCTCCAGGAGATTTCTCCGCTTTCGGCTGGGGTCCAGTCATTTCCAGTTCAGAGCCCTGCCCTTTGGTCTCACTACAGCCCCCAGAGTGTTCACCAAATGCATGGCAGTGGTCACGGCTCACCTGAGACGTCAAGGATTCCAGGTGTTTCCGTATCTCGATGACTGGCTCCTGTCAGCCACCACCAGGCATCAGCTTATACAAGCCAGGGATTACACAATAGACCTTTGTTCTCATTTGGGCATCTCAATCAACTTCGAAAAGTCATCCTTATCGCCCTGCCAGTCTATTACCTTCATAGGCGCAAACTTAAACACTGTTCAGATGTCAGCTACCCTTACAGAACAAAGAGTTTCAGACATTCAGACTCATGTCAGGATCATTCTGGCCAGCAAGAAAATACAGGCCAGAATGGTTCTGAAGGTATTAGGTCTCATGGCTGCGGCCATTACACTTCTTCCCTGGCTCGATTCTACATGCGCCTTCTTCAGTGGATGCTGTTCACACAGTGGTCATACCAGCAACTTCCAATGCGTCACCAGATTCTGGTGACACAAACATGCAAAGAACATCTTGCTTGGTGGATCACATCGTCTCAGGTTCACCAAGGCAGGTGCTTTGTACCTCCGTCCCCGATAGCCACTGTCACCACGGATGCCTCCCTGATCGGGTGGGGGGGGTCATTATCAGGGCAGGATGGTTCATGGGACGTGGCAACCGTTCGAGTACCATCTGCACATAAATGTCCTGGAGATGAGAGCAGTGCTTTTAACGTTGCAAGCCCTCAACGACTTTCTTCCCGTAGGGACAATTGCAGTCCACACAGACAACATGTCTGTAGTTTGGTATATCAACAAACAGGGCGGAACCAAGTCCTACCCCTTGTGTCGAGAAGCGCTCAGACTTTGGCAATGGGCGATCTCCTCTCATCGGTTTCTGGTAGCAACGCATATCCCTGGGAAAACCAACATTATAGCGGACAGATTGAGCAGAGCTATCCTCATGCCTCACGAGTGGTCTCTCAAGCAATCTATAGCGGAAGAGATTTTTCTGGAATGGGGTCGTCCATGTTGCGATCTTTTGCTACTCCCCAAAACAGCAAATGTCCAGACTTCTTCAGCCTCTTCCTCTATCAGGCCATCCCCAGAGACGCTCTGACCCAGGATTGGCCCCAGGGACTTCTTTATGCCTTCCTCCATTTCCTCTGATCCCTCAGGTGATCCAGAAAGCTACCGTTTTGAGAGCCAAATTGATTCTCATTGCCCCTTACTGGCCTCGACAAGTTTGGTTCCCGTTCCTCCATCATCACCTTTTGGTGCAGCCGTGGCATCTGGACCCAGTGCCAGATCTACTGATTCACCAATCCGGTCAGCTGCACCGGTCAATCCCTTCTCTCAACCTCACAGCATGGTTGCTCCACTTCCTTCCTTAGCCAGGCTTCCTTTGATCTCTAACCCAGTTAGAGACATCATAGTAGCTTCACTAAAATCCTCTACCAGGAGGATTTACACAAGCAAATGGAACGTTTCTCTTATTGGGCTAAGGCCCAAAATATTGATCCCTTTACTGCCCCTGTTCAGGCAGTTCTGGACTTCTTAGCAGAGATTTTTCATGCAGGCTCCTCTTCTTCCACAGTCAGAGTTCAATTGGCTGCTATTTCTAATTTTCATGTCGGGATAGCAGATCATAATATTATGTCCCATAGGCTCTGCAGGGCCTTCTTGAAAGGAATTTTCCTACTAAAGCCTCCAATCAGGAATCCTCCTCCTCAGTGGGATCTAAATTTAGTGCTGACATCCTTGATTCTTCCCCTTCGAGCCAGCTGTTTCTTGTTCCCTGAAATATCTTTCTTGGAAAACTTTATTCCTAGTGGCTATTACATCTGCCAGGAGGGTGTCTGAACTTCATGCTCTTTCGGTTCGACCCCCCTATTTGATTTTTCACAAAGACAGAGTATCTTTGAGAACTAATCCATCCTTTTTACCTAAGGTCGCTTCAAAGAACAATCCGAATCAATCCATTGATCTCCCTGTATTTTTTCCTAACTATTCAGATAGAGCTGAACAAAAGCTACATTATCTTGACGTCCACCATCAGCTTAGATATTATTTGGACAGAACAAAAAAATTTAGAAAATCTGATCAACTTTTTGTTTCCTATGCGGATAATAAAAAAGGCCTTCCTGTTTCTAAGGTTACTTTGTCCAGATGGCTTTCTTCGGTCATCACTGAAATTTATACGATCAGGGGAAAACAGCTGTGCTCAAAACCTAAAGCACATTCAACTAGGAGTTTAGCTACTTCTACAGCTTTTCAAGCTAGACTGCCTTTGGACACTATTTGTGCAGCGGCCACTTGGGCCACTCCTCACACTTTTGTTTCCCATTACAAATTGGACTTGGCCTCCAGGGACAGAGCCAGTTTTGGCTCTACAGTCCTCAAGAGTTTGTTCCATTGAGCCACCCAGGATAGAGGTGCTAGGGACGCGGTCCCATCAAGCAAGAATGAAGGCGAGATTGACAACTTAACATTAAGAAGTTATGTACCTACCATAACGTTCCATGTTAGTTGTCTTCTCTCGCCTTCTTTCTTGCGACCCTCCCTCCTTCCCCCTGGCCTGGACAGACCTTGTATAAGAAACTGTTATGCTGAAGACCATTCAGACCTGGTCCTTTTTCCATCTGTAAGTTTCTTCTTCCTTTGGGAAGCATTTTATGCTTGGTGTTATTGCCCTTTGTCAACAAACGAGATCTGGGTATTTACTGCCTTGCATCATGGGATATGGGGCTGCCTCGAGCTGGTAAAAGGAGTTCTCGAGCTAAAGCAAGTGCCGAGTCGGAGCCGAGGATCGGCTCCGAACCCATCAAGCAAGAAAGAAGGCGAGAGAAGACAACTAACATGGAACGTTATGGTAGGTACATAACTTCTTATTTTTGCACTTTGCCTTACAGTTAGACGTTGCCCGTTCGATTCTCGGTTAGTGTCTTCTTTGTGGCGACATGCGTGAATGGGCGTTCCTTCTTTGAAAGTTGTGCGTAAGCCCCTTCAAGCCAGCACATAAAAATCTACTGCCAATCATTAGCGGACCGGAGTTCCACTGTGGCGACCCTTAAAAGCTCAAAGACACAACAAAAATCAGTTTCTTAACAGGACTGCACTGTTTTTATTTATTTACTTGACTGAAATATTTACTTATCCGTGTCTACATTTATATATTTGATGTCCTCTGGCTGAATTTTGATTTTCTCTTACCCTCCTGACCAACTGCTGTTGTGTTCTTAAAGTTGGTGGCTTTTGCAGATGCCTGCCCCTACTGCAAATTCGATCTGGGACACTTCAACCAGTCCCCTCTCATTAGCTCATTCTACCTAATTCAGAGATCATTTGGGAAGGCCAAACCCCTTAGTTCCTTAACCTTGAATTATCTTCTGTTCCTACTTGCTCCCTTTCCACTTTATTTAAAAAAAAAAAAAAAAAAAACTTTATTCAGCTGCTTTTACTGTATTTGTGTTTCTTCCTCCTACTCTATTACATCATATTGCTTTTTTTGTTACTTGCTCAAGTGTTCAATTGCATCTTTTCTGCTGCATTTATTACTGCTTGTTTATAGGCTGTTTAACTGATTCACTCCAATGGAGCTCAGAAAGTTTGCACTGTGACTTCCAATGGGCGGAGCCTAAGCCTTTTCACAGAATCAAATTATGTCCTCACATTTCAAACAAATGTTCATGTCTCTGGAACCATAGGGGTTATGAAACAAGTGTAAATGGTGAACTGTTCAGTGCAAACTATTTTTATAGTGGCAGTATTCTTTAGATTAGGTCTTAAAGTGAATTTTATAAGTTACAGTAAACACAGTAACTATTACATTTGTAATATTTTGTAAACAACTTACAATATGTTAGTAAACGCCCACATTACACACATACTGTTAGCATTTTATTCATCGAACTGAGAGCTTTCATATGAGGTTAAGGAAATGTGTCTGTGTTACTTGGTTATGGAGATATTTAGAAAAAATGTGAAAATTATATTTATATAAATTAATATTACAACAACAGTTGATATCTATTTACCTACATTAGGCAGAGGTCAATATTAATGCAGCTGAGTTTGCCATTGTGTAAGCTTTAAGATGAAATCTTTTAAAACCCTGTATATAGCATGGCTTTGAAATTATTGATGTAAATATGAATAAGCAATATTTGATGCCTAGAGGTGTCAGTAGGAGTTAACTGCAGATGCACCTGGAGGCATCACTTGGATATAATGAGTTAAATTGTAAGTGTTATTCTGAGCCTCTTAGTTTTGGTTTAAACACTTGGACTTTAGGCCTACCCTTTATCTCTCCCTGCCGTTCTTCCTCAGATTCTGACAAATACGGATAGACAATTTTCTCCAGTTTCTCTTGCCAGTCTTGTTGATATGGGCAGCCTGACACAGTGTAACAACTGCCTTAAGTAAATGGACAGTCATCTACTACTACCACCTAAGAACACAATTTGTGAGAGATGAAATTACATTAGGAGCCTAGAGTCTATGTTGTCTCCCTAACAAGCCAGTATATCTGGCACTGAGAAGGTTGTCAACACAATCACTACACCTCAGACACCACCCACTCCTACACAACACACACCCACATATGTGGAGGACCTCAACAAAAACACACCGAAATAAAGGAGACCTCCGAGGCAAAAACACACGGGATCTCCACCGCACTCCACACCCTATACCACACATGGTCCACACACCTGTGTTTCACAGGCACTAAGGCTTAACCATAAACCCAACATATTAGTCATAAGAGACTCCATTGTGAAACAAGCACATGTGCCTTTCACTAGGCTGGATAAGGAGAAAGTCACAATTAGTTGTCTGTCAGGGTCCAGAATCTGCCATATCACATATGCACGCAAGTCTCCCAACAACAGGTACTGTTATGACTCTGTCATAGTCCGTGTTGGTGTGAATGACGTACCTCCCTGGACTATATGAATAGAGACATGATTGAGCTCACTGAATATGTGTCCCAGGCAGGTATGTCCCTAGCTTTAAGCAGCATTCTACCATCATGCAGAATGATGCCTCTGTACAAACAGAAAATGATTGACTTTAACAAATGGTTTAGTTTCTGGTGTCATTCCAGGGGCATCCAGTACCTGACAGCCTGGGAAGATATGATCAACAGACCACAATGCTTTACCAGAGATGGCCTGCATCTGTCTCACTTGGTATTCAGGTTTCTGGCAGAGGCTCTTGCCTCCCCATAGTGCCTTTTTTAGGAAAAGTGATGAGGTTAAAACTACCAACATAAAAATTTCAACAAAACGCAAATTAAAGATCATGCTGCTAAACTCTAGGAATCTAAACATGAAACTGCACCCATTGCAAGCATTCTTAAACCTGGAAAATGCTGACATCTGTACAGTTACAGAAACCTGGTTCAAAGCTGCAGTGAGCACCCAGCCTTACTTGGTTACTCTTCCTATCATACATTCAGACACCAAATTGTCGGCAATAAAGACAAAGGAGGTGCAATTTCAATATATATATTAATGACATACACACCTACAGGTTGGTCAAACAGTATGATGCACAAGAGGCACTCCAGGTACAGTTAACCATTGATGAGGCCCCTATTCAAGTCATAGCTAGCTACCGGCCCCCCAAATCTGACTCAAGATGCCCAATCCACCTGTCTGGACCTCTTTGAATCTATCAAGATTCAACCCTTTACCCTAATCCTGGGTGAAATTAACTACCCAAACATAGATTGGAAGAACTACTCATGCCAGAACACAAATGCCAAGATATTCCTCGATTTTTGTCATTGCAAACGCCTTGAAACAGCTAGTTGAAACCCCCACAAGAAGTGATAATATCTTAGACTTGGTATTAACCACCATGAGTAACCACTGCAGCATCCCTACAGTATCATCCTCCCCTATTTTTTCTTAAAACCAGAAAACCTCTGGCAGCACTAGACTGAACCAAAAAAAGAGACAAGAGACTTCTTTAGCGTAGTTGGAATTTAATAACTGCTTTCGTCATAAGACTTCATCAGAAAACAAAAAAGTTCATAAAAACTACATAAATATAGTGTTTAAAATCTAGAATCAACCAGTAGTAAAAGAAATCACATTAAGCAATTAATCAATAAATCAATTAAATGGAAAACCATTTAAAAGAACAGTGTATAAATACTTAAGTAGTCAATTAGTGTATAAATACTTAAGTAGTCAATTTTTTATCAAGTAAAAAACTTTTAATATGTATAACCTCATTTAAACCAGAGAGACCGTTTGCAGCTGATTCTTTTTTTAAACAAATGTATTTGATTTTCAAAATATAAACAAACAGGTACATGTAATGATTACAGAAAATTCAACCTTGAGATAATTACAACAAACACAACATAACTAAAGTATTTACAGAGACACCCACTTATAAACACTATGCTGACTTTAGTATACATAACTGCTTTCATATAACAAATTATTTTTCGAATACGCTCTGTTAATTATTCCACATATTATATGAAAAAGTTTTCCTGATGATCTTGTTTTAATAGTCAATAATTCCAAATGTCAAACTTCAATTGTAATATTTTTAAAGTCAGCAAAAGAGGGAGAAGCATAAGATTTCCAGGTTCTTGTTACAACTTTTCTAGCCACCGCTAGAATTGACCAAATCAGAGGATATTTAATTATTTTAACACGTGGTATTGGTGTATTAAAAAGAACCAGAGATTTAGAAAGTGTAAATTTATCAGAAAATAAAACTTGGAATAAGTTATTAATATTGTCCCAATAGTTTTTAAGGCTGTACAGTCATAAAACATGAGTCTAATCTGCATTTTTTTCTAATTTACATCTCCAACAGAAGTTATCTTTTCTGTTGATTGTACTCATTATATATGGTTTTAAAAATGATCTGTACATAAATTTCCATGTACATAGCCTCCATTTAAGTGAAGTAGTAGTCAATTTAGTTGATTCTAACATTATTTTTTATCTTGATCATTAGGTTGGTAATTATTAATTATGTGGAAATAATTCCAAAAACTTTCCGGACAGTTATATGTTTCTTCCTTAATTATATTGTAAATTTGTGAAAGTTTACCTTAATGGAAAATGTATATTGAGTGGACATAATCAAAAAGTTTAACAATTTAGGCATAGACTTTTGAATTAATCTGCGTCTAATTTGATTTGCCACCCTATCTCTTTCCTTTCAGTTTGATTCTTAAGGTTACCACCCCTCCTGTCTTGATTAATGTACTCTAAAATAGTAAAAGTGAATTTTTTATATGCAGAGCACTTAACTGAATGCCTGTATAAAGCATTGTTCTCATCTTTTACTTTAATTGCATAAATGTGCTCCTTGAATCTCTTACTTAAACTCCTAGTACTCATGCCAGCATAGAATGCTGGACAGCCAGAGCACAAAACAATATTAAACTATACATTGTGTTACAAGAAAATCTACCAGGAACTTTGATGGTATATGACATATGATCAAGTGCTAAGTATGGCTCTTCATAAATGAACCTACAAATGCTACAATTATTCCACTTGTAGGTTCCACTAGTTCGTGAAGTAAATGATAGAGTAGTTTTTTGTCATCATTTTCTAACATTTGTTTTCTTGTAAACAAAATGAGGTGTGTTACCTAAAACACTAACAAGGTCACTGTTCCCCTCAATAACTTTCCAGTTGTTCTGTACAACTGTCCTAATAATATCACTATCTATGGTCATATCTAGACAACACCAAGATGTTATATATTGGAACTATAAGTAATAGCTCACTTGCCCTTATTCTTCTACTGATAAAACTTTGTAACAGTATAGGCGGAAATTTTGTGGATCTTTTGCTGCTGACTTTGTAATAGTCCCAAAGAATAACCTCTTTCAAGAAACAAATTTGTAATAAAAACAATTTCAGACCTAAAAATTCACTGTCTCTACTGACCATTTGTGAAGCACTAATAAATTGGCCTCTGGGTATATTTTTTTCATGTAATTAGTGTAATTACTCTTGCAGTGAAGGTAGCTGTTGGAGAAAATATTTTTGCGGTGTGTCTTAATAAAAAATGACACGCATTACAATCCCAGCTGAGCTCCACATCCAAGATGTTTACCCGTCTGGCCTGTGTCACCAGCTGTAATGTTAAAAAAACTTGAACAAGTATTTAATTCATCTAACAATTCTGCATGTACTGACGTAGAGCCTTTAATAATGAAAAATAAGTCATCTGCAAAGCAACAATAGAAAACTATACTAGAAAAATCAAATGAATAAAAACAGGCAGCTGTAGAAAGGTTTTTTGCTAGCCACGTTTCAGTGCACTCTCTTGGTGCTCTTATACTAAACAAAATGTTTGATAGTGGGTAAAATTTCTCTCTCCTATCAACCCAACACCAATCTAGCAAAAGCAGGAGCCACAGTGGCCCCTATGGTGACACTTTTTAATTATTTATAATAGTTAATGTTGAATAAAAACTAATTATTTTCAAATAATAATTCCAGCAAAGCTATATACAACTTAACTGAACCCTCTTCAATGGAAATATATTTATTTAAAAAACTCAAAACAAATTCAACTCCTTTTTGAGGTATAGCAGTGAATAAAGAGACAGTGTCTACTGTAAACATGTAATAATCTTTATCATTGTAATCTCATTCCAAGGAAAACAGTCTAATGCTGTTTAAAAAAATCCCAGGAGTCACAAATATAAGAGGGAAGTTTTTGTACCAGGGGGTTAAACATAGAATCTAAAAAAAAAAAGACATGCCTTCCGTACTTCCCCCAGAGGTATTTACAGTGACTCTAAAAGGGGGATTTTGGGGGGGTCTTTGCGGATCTTTGGTATTCCAAACAATACCCCAATTCTTGAATTGTAAACATGTAAAAAAATTATATAATTCAATATTTAATTCACTGTTCATAAGATGGTCATATAAACAATGATGAATACATTTATAGCTCTTTAAACTTTCTGTTAAAGAAACCTCTAGATATTCATCTCTGTTACTTAACATTTTTTCCATTTCACAATTGTATTTTAAAACATTCATGACAACCACACATGCCCCTTTATCTGCCTTCATAAACCTCAGACCACTCTGATTTTTTAACTCAGTCAATGCTGTCCTTTCCTAATAGTCTAGGTTAAAATATGGTTTGGTAGTTTTTGAACTTAAATTTAACCTAATATCCTTCTCACAAAATTGTTTGAAACTTTTGATGGTGTGACATAAGACAGGATTGAAGGTTGTATTATGAACAGCATGGGATTTGTATTATAAGTACCGTGCTGGTTTGAAGAAAAAACGGTATTCAAACTAGATTGTTGTATTTTCTTGTGCTCAAACATATAAGCTACTCCAGACTCATAAGCTGTAGTGTCACAAGTAACCTTTTTATATTTACGTTGAACTGCAGTCTTTTCAAAACTATCATAATCTGGTTTTAGTTCTTCGTGTCTCCAAAGTTGTTCTTGAATTTTGTTATCAGCTTGTTCCAAACTTTCAGTAAGTGTTTTAGTGTTGTTCTTAATAAGTTTTAAAAATTCAGTGCCAGCATTATTGAAAAGAGAGACTAGCTCTTGATAGAAAGGGTCATCGCTGGTAACTCCATTAGGGGCTTTTAAAAAATCTCAGACCTTTTGGTACAATATTAAGTGAGACACAATGTTCAAAATATTTGTTTTCCACTGTACTAGCATGGTATTTTAAGTCCCTTTGCCAACTCACTCAAGAGAGCTGTAAGATTGTTTCTAGCCAATTGTTGGCCAGGAGAAACACCAGTACCTTTAAAGGGTTCATTCATTGAATTCATCACCGAATCCACATCTCCAAAGCATGGTTCACCTTCAGAAATAGTTTTATCAGTAGTAGATAACATAGTTCCACCTCCTCCCGCCGATTTATGTAAACCGACAGATGTTCAAATAGCCACTGAGGTGCTGCAGGTAAATTTCTTAGTAAGTATAGTAAACAATTTTTGTAGCTCACCAAATAAACCAAGGAGATCATGTATTGATTTTTCCTAACTGTCTGGAACTGAATGCAGGGTAAGATCCAACAATTCATTATCTGGTGCACAAACCATTGGGAAGTTCAGGAAAAATCTAAACCAGCAAAAACTGACTAAATCCCAAAGGAACCAGTATATAAACACCAAAAACCAAGAAAACACTGGCAGCAGTAGATGAACCAAAAAAGAGACTTTTTTAGTGTAGTTGTAATTTAATAATCACTTTCATCATAAGACTTCATCAGAAAATAAAATTGTTCATAAAAAACACATAAATATAGTGTTTAAAATCTAGAATCAACAAATAGTAAAAAAAAAAGTTCACATAAAACAATTAATCAGTAAACCAATTAAACAGTTAATGGAAAACCATTTAAAACAACAGTATATAAATACTTAGTCAATTTGCTATCAAGTAAAAAACATTTAATATTTCTAACATCATTTAAACCAGGGGGACAGTCTGTGGCTAATTTAATTGGCCACTCTGTCTCTTTCCTTTCAATTTGATTCTTAAGGTTACCACCCCTCCTATCTTGGTTAATATACTCCAAAGTAGTAAAAGTGAATTTTTTCTATGCAGAGCACTTACCTGAATGCCTATATAAAGCATTCTCATCTTTTACTTTAATTGCATAAATATGCTCCTTGACTGTCTTGCTTAAACTCCTTTTAGTCATGCCTACATAGAATGCTGGACAACCAGAGCTGTGATATGGTGCTTAGAGATGAAGGCAGATATCTGATTGAAGGATAGAAGCAAAGTAGGTGGAGTTAATATAAGTATAAATGTAGCTGAATAGGAGTGGGTGGGAATTGCGGGTAGGGTAGAGGAACAGAGTGGGTTGCACCATCAGGAGTAGGATGAACATGTGCAAGAAAAGCTGTCTTTTATGTGGAAGAATTAAAACACAGGTGAGTCGAGATTGTATACTATATTTGGTCTCCAAAGGGAATTTGAGCACTGTGCTTAATAAGAGTCCATTGAGTGGAAAAGTCCAAACTTGGCATATTTTACATTTGCTGGTTAGTTTAGTCCAGCGTCTCTGTTCAAATATAAATTGAGAGCATTATTCTTTTCAAGTCTAATTTTAATTTTTTAGCACAGGTAGGGGTGATAAGCTAGTTGTCCTTGCAACCACTTAACATATTTCTACACATTTAAAACCATGTTAAATCACTTTAAAAATGTATACAGAGGTTTGTCAACTCTGAAAGTAGGATGATGTTCCTTTCAATCTGGGAATGATGGGACTCACTACAGAGCATTTTCTGAGCGCTGTAATGGATTGTTGTGGGTTTTTATGTGCATGGGCAGGAGTTCAACCTAAGGAGAAGAGAAGGAAAATAAATAAGCACATAGTTGTTTGTTAAGGTTAGCAATGCAAGGACAGAAATTCTTTGGAACAATTACTGTAGACTTAATAGGCAATAAGTATATGTAATTAACAAAAGTGTCAGTAAGTAATCAACAACTATTTTATTTATACACTGAAAAAGTGACAATCACATTAATACAGTGTTAGCAGCAATACTGATATTTATAAAAGTTGCAAGGTAGAGAAAGATAAATCTCTAGGTAAACATGTTAAGCAGCCCCAGTACTAAAATAGAAGTAGATCTATGTAGTCTGTAGTGCAGATAATATGATTATTGCTTCATATAAGCAGCTTAATGTTCAGAACTTGGACTGCTAAGGGGAAGATGGTGAAATAAACTGATATATGTATGTATTAAATTACCATAGTTCCCTTGGTGCTATGCATACATGTGGACGTATACGTTAACATCATGTAAAATGATAGCTCCCTAGTATTTGACATGAGCTGTGTTTTGCTGTTGCAAAAACATTAGCTGGCCTTTGTTTCGTCTTCCAGCAAAAATCTGCAGTGGCTGACCCATGTCTGCAGTCATAGTTAATTAATCAGGAAATGACTGAACCATGACCTGTGAGGTATCTATATGGGCAGACTTTAAAATTAGTAGATAAAAAGTGAAAAGAAATTATGTTGAAATTGGTGGAGTTCATGAAGTAAGGAGAGAAAGAGAGAGTACAGTTTGGGTGCAGGCACTTTAACATACAGAATATTATATTTAAAAAGTATCAAGAGATATTTTGAGAATGAAGCCAACACTGTAATGGAGAAAGGAGATGTTTACCAATAGGGATGACTGCATGTTAGGGTACAAATATAGTCAAGAGGGGACTACAATTTATTGGATGAAATCAGCAAAGGAACCAATGTATTGAGAGAAAATAACTAGGGAGGGAAAAGTCATAAGAGTGTGATGAGGCCACGCAAAGGTTTGGACTATTGCTGGAGACTGCCTTCCCTACCAGAAATTGATAACAGAATATAGGTATAGAGAAAGGGTTAGGTATATGTTAAATGAAAGATCAGCTCTGGTTGAGTTTCAGTCTGGAACGTTAAATGCAGTAAAAAAAGAGATAACTAATAGGGTGTATAAAATGCATGATAACTATACGAGTCAATCAGAAGAGGTTAGAACAGACTTGAAAATAAGAATGGAAAGATGGTATACAAAGAAACAGTGGGAGGGAGTATTTGTATGGCACTGAGGTGTAGAACAAAATCTGGAAGGCTTAACATGATTGCATAAAAATGTTTGCATAAGTATTTTATACCCCTAGTAGACTTAGGAAAAACATTTCCTCAGGAAGATAGCAATTGCTAGAGGTGAGATAGAAAAGTGAAGGGGTCTCTGAGAATATGTTTTTTTTTTTTTTTGGGGGGGGGTGATACCCAGGAATATGTTTTGTGTGAACACAATGAGCTGATAGATTTTAGAAATTCCCTTCAGGATACTTTGTCAGAAATGATGGGGAGGAGAGGAAATTATTTTAACTAAAGAAAAGTTTTTTTCAAGCTGGGATGTAGATGCGTTTCCCACCACTGTTACCAATATGTGATGGCTAGCAATTTGTGTCATCCCTGTAAGATTATGATCAACAATATACTAAGGTTAAAAGTAACTTTGCTACAAATATGCAATATAAATAAGGAATAAGGTAAGGCTTGCTTAAATGCAGAAACAGAGTTTAGTAATATGTGATTAGCATCCATACTAAATGACTGTGGCTTAAAAAATAAGGATCAGATGATTAAAGGAAAAATGCTAAAAGGGTTAACTGATATGTGAGCTCAGACCTTCCTAGACTGGATGAATAGTTACAGGAAATGTTGAGCAGATAAGATAAGAAACAAGACTGATTGCCAACAAGTGGCTTGTGTTTTTCTAAAAACGTATTGTTATTAAAACATAATTGTTAAAATGTTCACATGCAACATTATTTGGTATTTGTAATAAAATATCACAATTGTGCATATATGTCACTGATAAAAGTAAAAAAACTCCGTTACATCAAGTATAGCCAACAGATGGGTTATAGTATACATACAGTTCAAATAAAGTATACAGGAGGGTACAAATAACTACTATTAGAAGTAGACAGCAAAGGCAAGAGAAAAGAAAACGGCAACAAATTATCAAATCAGACAAAGGTTTATAGTTTAATAACCTAATAAAGCAAATGTATATCCAAAGTGTTGGGCTGACATACATTATAAAGCAAATAAACAATACTGCAGTACTACAGGGGGAGGGGTACTTTCTCAGTTTTACACTGACTATGTGAGCAGTATTGCAAAAGGGTATAAAATAAAGCTACAGGAAGACATATCTCATTCCTTCTTGACAATACTCTTTTCAGGGGGGAGGGGAAAACAGGTATTAGTGCATTAGAAATACTGGCTTAAACCTGACAGGATAAGATATTTTCCAAGTTGCTAATAGCTATCATGCTAGTTATTAGCATTAAATTGTATTTACAACCTGTTAAACTGTAAAGCTGTACAAGAGATGACTTAAAATTGCTTTATTAAAGCTATACAAGAGAGAGTAAATATATGTAAAAAAATGAGCAAGGATGGTCACTATTTTTTAATATGTTTTTGGCAAGACAGTGTTGTTATGTAAAAAGCATAGTTGCCTCTGGTGGAAATTCCACTAGATACTTCTAAAGAGACATAAGAATTTTCCAAAATTTCTCTTGATGTTAATGTTACTAAATTTGTAAGATTGGACAAAGTGTACTTTACAGTCTTAGTATGTACAAATACAAAATAATCCCATACAAATTAAATTAATGTATATTAACAAATATGTGTGAAAAAACATGTTTAAAAAATTGGGTCCAGGATAGCTACTAGATTGAAATGCATGAATAGCAAACAGTCTGTGTAAATACATACTGTACAAGATACATTGTAATAAGTTCAAAATTAATTTGTCAAGTTGTTATGTTATCACTGGTTTTAAGTTGGAGTCTTATTGGCTACCCCAGTTAAAGGAATATTAAATATTGTATTCATACAGCTAATAGACTAATATATACATAACATTCTTTAGTATATACATCATGTTTTTTTTAATTCTCAAGTATTAAATATACTGAAATAATTGCATTCAAATATTTATTATCTAAGCCCAGTTCAGTACTTTATGTTCAGTTCACTGTCAACCAAGATTTTAATGGGCATTTCAGAGACATGACCACAATGTTATGGTTAAAATGACATTGAAACTGTATATTTTCAGCAGTGTATAAATGCTTGGAGTAGCACATAGTTCTTGTCTCTTATAGATATTAGTCTGTCTCTAATCTTTTGATATAAAATAATAAAAGTAAAGAGTTAATTCAACAGGTGCAAAGAGTTAATAAAAGAGTACTAAGTCATAAATTAAATTCTGTGATTGCAAAAGAATAAATTAATCAAGTTAAAAAAATAAGACTAAAACAGACACAGCCCATAACTGATGAAATATTTTCACAAAATGGTTTGCAAAAGAAAAAGTTGTTAAATGTATTCAGTTTTAGTAGTAATAACTTGATATCATTGTATTAACTATGTAAAATTGCATTTTGACTTTTGTATCAAAAGAAGACTAAAGATTTTGTTTCTTAATGTGTTTTCTAAATAATGTGATCAAAATACATATCAGTATGAAGCGTTTTAAGTATGTTTTAAAATAAAAAGAGGGAACTGTAAGATTATGCTCAACAATAAATTAGGGATGAAAGTAACTTCGCTACAAGTATGCAACATAAATAAGGAATAAAATAAAGCGTGCTTAAATGCAGAAACATAGTTTAGTAATATGTGATTAGCATCCATACTAAATGACTGTGGCTTAAAAAATAAGGAACTTGCTTATGAGTGTATTACACACACATCAAGAAAGCTGACTTCTTACAGACTTGCCAAGAATGTAAAAAAAAAACAGGATATATCAGAAAAAAACTAATCTGCTTTCATTAACAGGACATGTGTTTATCCACAAGGTGTTTTCTTGAAATATATGCTTTTCTAAGAAAGTTTAAAAATATGCTTTTTTAAGAAAGTTTATCCACAAGGCGTTTCCTTAAAAATATGCTTTTCTGCACTTATCAGCATTTGCACAAGAACAGATGTGTCCGCATTTGCGTCATCAAGGCAGTATCTTTCCAAAACCAAGAGGGTGTGTGTTTAACTAAAAATGTATATAAAGTCTGTATTAAATCCAGTTATGTTAGGGGTATTGGTAGGGGCACATTTGTCCCGAGGTAAATGTTATATCTCTCACATCATCTGTACTATATGAGAAGTAAAGTAGAATAGTTTCTGAAGCTGTAACAGAAGTACGTATGGTTTATTATAAAAGTTATTGGTTACTGCTCTTAAAGATAGGTGCTGCAAAGTATATTCTCTCATTAGTGTATATTCTGCAAGTTTCTTTATGCAACAGACTGGAATGCAACTATAACCAGACTTTGATTTCAGCAGAATCCAGCCAGCAAGACTGAGTGTCTTAAGAAGACTTCAAATCCATCACACTAAGCAGCACCGTAGTAAATATAACAAAAAATAATTTTTCAATCCCCATGCTGGGCCAGTAATCAAGGGGCCTGAATCCTCACCACTGACACTGGAGAGGGACTTGCACTTGGAATACAAATGGATACTCTCAGTATTTTCAGATGCAGTCCACTCTGCATCATGTACAATTTCCCTTAAGAGCACACAAGGGAGCACACTCAACCCAGGGTCTGAATGTCTCTTTATCTGTCTTCCTCCAGGTCCCTGATAAGACTCCCCACTGGTACAGCTGTAGGGTTAGGTCCCCAGCCAAGTCCTCCAGCACCCTGTCTGTAATCCCAGTGCTTCATGTCTCTGACACACACATTCTTTAAGATTTTAATTTTTACACATACACACCTAGGAAAGGCTGGCAGAGATTACCCACTCTACCAGATCACAATAAGTATTGAAAAGAACATTGATGGACAGACTCAGACAAAAAGAAAAACAATATCTAAACTAAGCTTCAATATATTCCTGACTGAATCTAAGAGAATGACTGTTTCCCTAGTTATGTTACCTACTACTGCAAGGCAAGATGCTGTGGGTGAGGGTCTTTCTAGTCAGGCGTCCAAACAGAATACTCAGTGCTGTGAGATTTCTGTTTCTAATATCTAAAATATAATTTCCAAGAGGGCTGGCAGAATGACCTCATCTGGTCACCTAACTCTAGGTTCTCAGAGTATTCCCTTTTAAAACTGAAACAGAAAGTTTGCACAGATGGCCACAATATACATCCAAATGTTTAACAGTGCCTGGGGCCTTCCTTTTTTTCACTGAGCAGATGGGCAAAGGCTCTTCCCCAGAGCCAGCCTCTCCAGTCCTATTCTGCACTGTGGTTTGCCTTGTAATGGGTTAACAACATTTACATTTCCCTTATTTTACATAAAGTTAACCTCTGCTGTACCAGTATCCCTCTATTAAAACATATACATGTAATTCTGCTACATTAATACATGTACATTTTAACAAAAGCAAAGCTCAGAAATACATTTTCATCACAAGCATCTATAGAAAATCAGTTTGACATACAAATGATATACAGGTCTAATACATTTGTAACACAAGCATCTTGTATAAATCAGTTTGATATTCAAAGGGACATATTCTTTACAAAAATCCAGCTGGCTATGCTGGAAAATGCCCATATCATCACAGTAGAAACTCAACTGCCTTTAATAATGTCAGGTCCTACAAAGTTTTATGCTGTTACTTATAAAAGAAGCAATTACTTCAAAATGGAAATCAAATACAAAATCAACTGTAACATAGTTTGATGTGTTGCAAAAGAGATATAAAAAGTGGAGATGGAATCTTTAAAAAAGAGAAGGATCAAACTACATTGAATTAAATGGAATCTGTTAGAACCTGTTGGAACAAGATTTACAGTATAATTTTCAGGATGAGGAGTGATATTTCAGGTTAGGCAAGGTTTGAGCAATTTGTGCAATGTTAAAACGAATTATTGCTAAGAAATAATAGTTGTATAATTTATGAAAAATCTTTGTAATGTTGTTTCTTCACTTTTATAATTTAATATTTATTTGTGTCACTATGTAATATGAGATATTAATAAGGATGTTTTTAAAAAATCAAGAAAAAAGGCTTGAGAGCAATAATTCAAAATCTATATGTTGTGTCTTTCGTCTTTTCCCGGTTAGGGGTCGCCACAGCGGAACTCCGGTCCGCTAATGATTGGCAGTAGATTTTTACGTGCCGAGTTGCCAGCTCTGACGCACAACCTTCAACGAAGGTACGCCCATTCACGCATGTCTCCACACAGAAGACACTTTAGCTGAGAATCGAACAGGACAAGGTCTTAATGTGAGGCGACAATGCTACCGCAGCACCACCACCACCAATAATTCAAAATATATATAAATTCACTACTTTAATAATGAAAGTTAATAATGTCTTGACAAAAAGGTTTTAATCCACCACTGATATTGGACTAGCATTTCCTATGTCATCCTTTCTGTTTATAATTGCTATTAATCCTCTATTGCATAAGCTACACTCTATTATTATGCCTCTCAAAAATAATTATTCACATCATAACTTGATAGCTTACGTGGATATATTATTAATAACTGATCAGTATCACAATAATATACAGATGTTGTGTAGTACAATCTCACCTTCATTTTTACATGTGGGTTCGGAGCCGAGGCTGATTTATAAGCACGAAGACTTCTGGTTGGCTCATGGTGAAGCAGGTATCCCATAGCGCACCAGTACAAACCCCAGATCTCGTTTGCCACGTCGACTTGTTCGGTTGTCCTTCTCTTGGCTCTGGCTAAGTGTTAACTTTTTTCTTGCTTACATTGTTAAAATTTTTGGTCAAAGATATATTAGTTTAGTGCAATTGTTGCATTAGTACTTGTTAGTGTAGGATACTAATTCTTAGGTAATTAGCTCTTTGCGCCCTTTGGTGCAATCGTGGGCCTTGGGCCTGTTAATGTTAATATAGTAATTTGCTTTGTGGTATCCTGTGTACCAGTTTCTTACTTAGTGCGGATAGCTTATTACCACTAGTGGTTTTTTGGTTTTCCAGTCTACAATTTTGTATAGCAGTTTTGTTTTTTGGCAGTTATTCGCTGATGTTCTTTCCTACAATTGTGGATTTCGTTATTCGAAACTCCAGTCCCAACTTCCTCTATTAATCTTAACAGATTCAAGGTTTTTTCTGTGTGAAAGGTTTTTCTCTGTGTGTGTGTGTGTGTGTGTGTGTGTGTGTGTGTGTGTGTGTGTGTGTGTGTGTGTGTGTGTGTGTGTGTGCACAATTGTTCGCTGGTCTGTTTAAGTTAGAAGACCTAGCTGTCCCTTTCCTGTCTGGACTAGGCCGTTTTAGTTAGAGGACCTAGTCCTTGTGGTGTCTTTTCCTCCTTCAGGGCTAGGCCCATTTAAGTTAGAGGACCTAGTCCTCTCTTTTACTTCTCTTCTCTTTCCTGTCGTCTCTGTGTATATCTAAAGAGGTTAAGGAGCACAAGCCTTCGAGCTTCAAGAAATGCATGAAGTGCTCCCAAAAAATGTCATTGACAGATGGTCATGGTCTATGTGTCTATTGCTTAAGGGCCATCCATTTGCAAGAGACTTGTTTGTTCCGTCATGCCTTCTCCCCTACAGGAGAGAAGGAGCAAGCTAATTTTAAAGGGTCTGTTAAAGCCTTCCTTTGAGGAAGCCTTGTCTAGCTCTTCCTCTTCTTCCAAGTCCACTAAATCTGCAAAGTCTAAGTCTTCGAAAAGACCTTCTCCAGCACTGGCTGGTGTCTCGGAGCTGCCTCCTAAAGTGGCAAAATTGGCCTCATCGGCTCCACTGCCTTCGGAGCCAACTGAGAGCAACTTGTGGTGACAGGGTCAGATCCTAGTTTGTCAGAGCCGACCACTGAATTTATGGAACCTGCTATTCCTCCAAGATCAAGATCCCCGACTATATCCTCCAGATCTTCCAGGAGCCTTTCAGATGAAGATGTGGAGAGGGTAGTCCTGAGACTGTTGAAGTCATCTGCTCTATCTAAATTGTTGTCGGCTCTGACCCAGTCAGTTCCAGAGCCTATGAAACCTGTGATACCCTCGATTGTTATTCCTCCTCCGTGCCAAGCTGGTTTGTCAGAGTCTGAGGGCTTGGTGCCATTGGTGGAACCCTTGGCTCCAGCTCCACTTGCAGTTGCTTTGGAGCCAAGCTCTGCTCCAACACTTTCGGTGTCATCCGTTGTGTCCAGGGGCCAAAGCTCTCTGGTCGGCACCGACAGGGAAGTTTGGAATCGGTCTTCTTCGTTTCCAAGTCTCACTCTCGACGCTTCGGCTAGGGTGAGTTCTGACCCTGCGTCTATCTCGGAGCCGATAGCTCTGGTGCTGATGGCATCCTCAGTCTCTTCGGAGTGGTAGAGGCCCTCAGCGCCAGAGAGTTCGACATTCGAGGTGAAGAGCGTACTGTCCAAGTCATCAGTTGCCACCAAAGGTACCAGCACTCTTCCCCCCTAGAGCACCCACTTCGGTCTCAGCCCATACTCTCTCCAGAGATAGCAGAGACCCTCAGCCTCAGGAGCCACTGGCTAGTGGCCCCCACTCTTCTTTGACCACCCCAGAATACCCTTCTGAGGAGTCCCCCAGGAAAAAGACATGCAAGAGGAAGCTTATTGACTCCCAGGATGAGTCTTTGACATCTGACACTGACCTCGAGGAGTCAGAAGGGTCCCCCAAGTCATCCTCTGATGTCTCTTTTGTGGATATCCTGGAGATCCTTAAGCAGAGGTGTAGCTGGCCCACTGTTAACTCTTCTGATGAAGAGTTGGTGTACCTGAAGGCTTTTAGGTCTCAACCTTCTGCCTCTTGGGTGTCACCACCTTTTGACGAACTGATGGATTTACTTAGTCGAAAGGTGTGGGATACTCCAGTGCCATGGAGCCAGCCCCTAGGAGACCCAACAAGTTTCTTTCTGCCCCTCCAGATAAAGAATTTTTGTCCAAAGTGGTGGTGACCACTAAGAAGGAGCTTGCTGAGACTTTTTCTTCTGTCCATCTGCTGAATAAGGAGTCTCGACAGATGGACAGACATGGGAAGTGTATCTTCAGTTCAGCGGCTTTTACTCTTCGATCATTGAACTATCTCACTCACTTCATGCAATTGCAGAGGGATCTCCTTAAGGAGTTGGGAGATTCTATACAGGGTACATGTACTGAGGGAGTTCCTGACAAGATTTCTGCTCAGTTGTCCACCCTAAATTCTATAGTTAACTCCTCCATGCGGCTTATTTCTTATGTGGCTGATGGAGCGAGTAGAGTAGCGGGTTCAGAAGTTGCCTAAGGCATCACTCCTGGATGCACTTGTGTAATTTTGCGGAAACGTTCAAATCCACTTTCACCAACGCCCCTTTTGATGGGTCCTCATTGTTTGGATCTAAGGTGAAGGACACACTTACTCATTGTGAGCAAGAAGGAAAGACGCTCTCTGCCATGGGAGTACATTTTACTGTTCCCTCTAGGCCATATCCTAAAGGTCAAAGGGGCAGTAAAATGTGTTTCAAGAAGTCCCAGAGGGTCTTTCCGGGATGCACAGGTTGAACCCTCCTTCAGAGGCAGAGGAGGAGGAGGAAATGGGAGACGTCGCCCTAGAGGCAGGGGCAGTCCGCAATACCAAACAAGGTTGTGATTCCTTGGGGACGGCCTTATCAGCGTTCCTGATGTGGGGCCCGACTGCGTTTCTCTGGGGCAAGTCGGGGGTTGCATTTCTTTGTATCCAGAAGCCTGGCTAAGTATAACCCAAGACAAGTGGGTACAAAGAGTTATTACTAGGGGCTATATCATACCCTTTTCCCTTCCAACATTTGCTCCCAAGAAGATCCCAGATGTACCACCCAATCTCAGGGATCAGGCAACTGTGGAGATCAACAAGTTGCTCTTAAAAAGAGTCATCCAACCCGTCCCAGCAGACCAGATAGGATCAGGAACTTACTCCAGGTTCCTTTTAGTCCCAAAATGAACAGGAGACTGGAGGCCAATATTGGACCTCAGCAGATTAAACAAATCCATGAGGAAGGACAAGTTTCGAATGGTAACACTGCAGTTGATACTCTCTTGCTCAATAGATCTCCAGGATACTTACTACCATATAAAAATGGACAAGACATTCAGGAGTCATCTACAAATCCGGCTGGGAGCAAGTCACTATCAGTTTCCTTTGGTCTCACAACAGCCCCCAGAGTGTTCACCAAAAGCATGGCAGTAGTGACAGCTCACCTAAGATGTCAGGGATTTCAGGTGTTTACGTACTCGGACGACTGGCTCCTGACTGTCCCCACCAGGCATCTACTTCTCCAAAACAGGGAAGCCACTATTCAACTTTGTGCTCAATTAGGGATCTCCATAAATTGGGAAAAATCTGCATTATTGCCCTCTTTTTATAGGCGCAGAGGTAGACACAATGAATGTGACAGCTCGTCTTCCCGCCAAAAGGGCACAGAATGTAATCTTTCAAATTCAACGCTTTCTCCCGTTGTGGAAGGTCAAAGCAAAGTGGGTTCTTCAGCTCCTTGGGACTATGGCATCCACCATCCTATTAATACCATTAGCCAGGTTGCACATGAGAGTTCTCCAGTGGCTTCTGTTTTCCCAATGGTCCTTCCAATATCTTCCGTTGAATCACCCTACTCTGCTGACGGAATCATGCAAGGAGGACCTCCTTTGGTGGATAGTACCCAGCCAGTTGACGACGGGTGCCCCCTTTGTTCCTGCCCAACCTGTTGCCATGGTGACCACGGATGCCTCCCAGATCGGGTGGGGGGGGGCATTATCTCAGCAGGACTGTCCAAGGCACATGGCAAGAACACAAGGTTCACCTGCATATTAATGTTCTGGAGATGAGGGCAGTGCTTCTGGCATTGCAAGCACTTCAAGACCTTCTCCCTCTAGGGACTATTGCGATACAAACAGACAACGTGTCGATAGTTTGGTATATCAACAAACAGGGCGGTACCAACAAACAGGGTGGTACCAGATCTTACCCACTCTGTCGAGAGGCTATGCGAGTTTGGGAATGGATGATTTCTTCCCAGCGCTTTCTGGTAGCAACACCCATCCCAGGGATGACCAGCGTGATAGCCAACAAGCTCAGTCAGACGATCCTACTGCCTCAAGTGTGGTCTCTGAAACACAAAACAGATGAACAGATTTTCCGCAAATGGGGACAGCCTTGCTGCGACCTTTTTGCTAGTCCAGTCAATGCCAAATGCATCAGCTATTTTTCCCTCATTCCCACTCAGGGGGAGACACTCAGAGACATTCTAGCTCATGACTGGCCCCTTGGTCTTCTGTATGCTTTTCCTCCATTTCCAAAGTGATTCAGAAAGCCAGACGGCTGGGATGCAACTTAATCCTCATTGCTCCTTACTGGCCTCGTCAGGTTTGGTTGCCCTTCCTCGAGCCTCTTCTCCTGGACGATCCTTGGATTCTGGACCCAGCTCCATATCTTTTGACTCAAATGTCAGGGTCACTACATCCCTCGATCCACACCCTCAAATTGACGGTGTGGCTGCTCCAGTTCCATCCCTAGTCAGGCTTCATGATGTATCTGCCTCAGTGTCACATATCCTTATGTCCTCCCATAAACCTTCAACTAGGAGACTATATGGCAGTAAATGGAAACGTTTTTCTGTTTGGGCACAGAAAACGAATTTAGATCCCTACATTGCTTCTATCCTTGCAATTTTGAAATTTCTCTCCGAGCTTTTTCAGCAAGGATCTGCCTCTGCCACTATCAGAGTTCAGTTGGCGACTGTTTCTCATTTCCATTTAGGATTTCCAGACACCAGTTTAATGTGTCATAAGCTATGCAAGACCTTTTTGAAAGGAGTCACTCTACTGAGGCCACCTCTTCAAGACCCTGTGGCTTCTTGGGATTTAAATTTTGTATTGTCCAAACTGACATCTTCCCCGTTTGAATCTTCTCACTCATCCTCATTGAAATTTTTGTCTTGGAAGACTTTGTTTTTGGTGGCTGTCACATCTGCAAGAAGAGTAACGGAGTTACAAGCCTTATCTGTTAAGCCACCTTATTTGATCTTTCATAAAGACAGAGTCTCACTGTGTACTAACCCCTCCTTTGTTCCCAAAGTTTGTTTTCACACCACCGTAAATCAATTAATAGAACTCCAAGTTTTTTTCCCTAATCACTATAATGCTGAATATCGGTTTCATCAGCTAGACGTTCATAGACAGCTACATTTTTATTTGCATTGGATCAAGGACGTTAGGAAATCAGATCAGCTATTCATCTCCTTTTCTGAAGCTAGATTGGGTTTACCAGTTTCTAAATCATCAAGGCTCATTCTACCAGGTCTCTGTCTACCTCTGCAGCCTTTCAAGTCAGGGTCCCACTTGATAATATTTGTGCAGCAGCTACGTGGGCTACCCCTCACACTTTTGGTTTTAGCTTCTAGGGCTAGAGCATCCGTTGGCTCCATGGTGCTCATCCATCCTGGAAGAATCTGGAGGTATTAATATTTTGGTTATCTTTGGTTGGAGACCCTTTAGTATTGGTTTGTCTTTATGGCTATTTCTTCTAGTGAGCATCAAACAAGATCTGGAGTTTGTACTGGTGCACTGTGCGATACCTGCTTAGCCACCAGCCAACCAGAAGTCTTCGAGCTTATAAATCGGCTGATTTGGCTCTGAACCCACACACAAAAATGAAGAGTGAGATGGACTACCAACATGGAACGTTATGGTGAGTACATAACTTTTTTATTAAGAGGAATTCATTAATTGCAAATCACTAATTGGCTGCACCATTAATTATGACAAATTAGAATGAATCCCATTGTACTATGATTGCAATACTTAATATAGTATTAATTCCTTACTGTATTTCTGCCACTGTAACTTTTAGATTTTTAGGCGCTCGGTATAGTAGAAACTGTTCTCAAATTTTAAATGATACCTGTAATAGTCATTGCAGCAAAATTACCCAGAAAAAGAATTTAAATTACATTTTTCTTTGTTAGGAAGAGTTAATATAATTAAAATGATAATATTACCTTATCATCTTCTTCTTGCAAAATATGTTATAGCCCCAAATATAAAATGGTATAATAAAGTGAAAAAAACTGTACAAAAAAATTTAAGATGATGAGGACCTGCAAGAATACCATGATGTGCATCTCGCTTTTCTAAGCAGTCTGGTAGGTTGTTCATATCTGAGTTCTGTAAATATATTGCTGCTACTGCATTTATTAACATTATCAATTTAAAATATGTAAACAAATTTTTATAATATAAATAATAGAATACTTTTAGTTTCAAATAATCATTTTCCTTGTGCATTTTATCTCAATTATTTTAATTCTCAATTTTTAAAAATTCTTATTGCTATGAAGGTAGAAGTTATAAAGTTATTTAAGTATTCATAATCCCCTTGGAAAAGCACACACACTTTATTTTTTCTTTCCTATAATTAAATGCATTTTACCTTTATGTAAAAATGCCAATTTTGTAATAACACAACTCTTTTAAAAAGTAACTTAATTTGCATATTCATATGCAAAATTAATTGCAGCTTTTGAATCTTACTTCTTAGCACTAGAAAAAAAAATCCCAAAATGTCAAAAAGCAAAAAAAAAAATCCTATAATTTTTAAGTTGCTCATAGCATTGGTAACTTATGTGTCTACCAAAGTAAAAACAAATGAGAAAATGCTCTAACAGTAAATCTTTCTGTAAACAATGGTGAAGTGATATACAACTCATTACAAACATTCTCAAATCCATTCATAATGCTTCTGTACAATATAAAATAATTTTGGGTATATATTTTACCACTCAAACGTTTTTCATGAAATATCGTAGTACATCACAGTGCTGGCAATGTCAGTATGATCATGCTGACATTATATATTGTTGGTACAAATGTCACAGGGTTCAGGAATATTGGAAACTAACATGTAAATAGATTGCTGTTCTGATAAAAAAGTATCCTTACATCCTGTTTGTTAAATATGTTGGATAAATTCAATAGAAATGAACGGTAACAAATTGCATTAGCTACAATGGGTACAAAGAAAATGATTTTAAAACATTGGAAAAAGAAACGTCTTCTTTAAATATGAAATAGTGGTGGTCATTATTTTTTTTTCTTTCCTTTATGACATTGTTTTATTGGATTTTGGATTATTAGATTACTCTTCTGTACAGTTTTATCCATGTATCTACATCAAGTTTTAATTTAAAAAGTAAGAACAAACCAAGCTCGTGGTACATTAAACTGTATAACAAGAGAAAAAAATTTTAAATCGTACAGTAGGAACAAAACGATACTGTCAAGGCTAGTAAGGCAAATCATGTGCTTAAATTAGCGTCTGAAGCCAAAGTTGCATTAAGAAACTAAGAAATAATGCCTAACACTGTTCTGAGCTTATCCAAACTGGCACCACTCAAGCACAGTAGGCACAGTAAATATAATAATAGACAAATTCAGCTCAGACTTCACACCTGAAACAACTATGTTGTCTATAAATTCTTGAATCCCTTACACCTCCTAATATCACAAAGGAACATCTAATGAAGGTGCTAAGACCAAAAATACTACTTCCATGGAATCTAATAATGTACCTGGATGCCTAGTAAATTTTGCAAAATGTACTGTTGTGGACCTGCCTCCTTAAATTATTTAACCTGAGCACTTGTCCTGAAGTATGGAGAACTACAGTGATGATGCCCCTATATAAGGGGGCCCAGCTACAAACCTGAGAAGCTTTGTAGACACTTTAGAGTAACTAGTCTGAGTTTCAAAGCCATGGAATACATTGTATCTGATGTTATAAATTATGATATCAGAAATGCTATCAGACCAGACCCACATCAGTTTGCTTTTGTCAAGGAGATATCCTGCCTACTGGATTTAATTTCTTCAAGAAAATCACATAGGCTGTGACAGTAATCATTCTGTTCACCCAGCTTATTTGGATCTAGCCAAAGCATTCAACACTTATATGCCCCATGTTGGCATCATTGATAAGCCAAGTACCTTAAATGTAAATCCATACTTGTTGTGAATACTCATCTGGCTGAAAGATAAAACCCATGTAGTTAAAGGGGAGGTCATCTGCTCAGAACTTATGTAGGTAACTAGTGGTATGCCTCAAGGATTAGTACTGGAACCTCTTCTTTGCGGTATCTACTGAAAATCAGGACCCTTCATTAAAAAGATTACTGATGACTGCAAACTGGGTATTATTAACCAGTCTCCATCTGATACCTGTTCATTACATCAGAAACTAACCGTCATAAGCAAGTGTTGTATGGAAGAAGGACAAAATGTGTAGCATTATCACATTTCATAAAGAATTCTCTCCTTGAACATAGAGTGTACCCAGTACTCCACTACAAAATAATAAATGCAGTCAGGAATCTTAAATCCTGGATGTTTAACTCCCTCTCCTTTGACCACAGTGTTGCAACAGAAGTGAGATAATCATTTTTATTTAGCACAACTAATATCCAAATTCACATCATTCAGGTCAAAAGTAGTATCATCCCTTTGAATGTAGCCCTAACTAGAACAGTTATTAAGTATGTTGCCCCCTTTGTGATGTACCTTTCTAGGCATAATAAATAACTGGAAAGCCCCCAGAGGTTCCTAACCAAGAAGATTGTTAGCCTAAAGCCCTGAACTACTTGTAAAGGATTGAAGAGCTATCCCTTTACTAAATTTCTTATGGGTTCTCGTACAGTGGTCTATGCTTTGTGTTCCATGCAATTAGGGACCCCGTCTTTCTTGATGTCATGTATCATCAGTCCAACATCTCCACTAATATAAGAATTAAGGACTTGTATCTCCACCAGCTCATAAATAAAATGTACTGGAGGCTACTGTATTACCCAGCACCTACCCCATCTCCAGAATAGACTTTTGTTTCAAATTAAACAAAGTCAGACTCTAGCATCCTTGAAATTAAACCTGGATGATTGAATAGGTTCCCATAAATTTACTGCAGGAGTCGTCATCATCAAAACCCTTTTTCATATTTTCTACATGTGGTCAGGGTGTTCTCACATGTCGCCACCTCTCACGATTCAGTGCCACTCTCCTTCATTCTTTGACAGTCATGCCTAACTGTCGCAGGTCTTCCCTCACACAATCTAGCCATCTCTTCGCTGGACACCCTCATCCCAACTTGCTTTCTTCCTCTGTCCCAAAACTTCACCTATTCTTAAGGCACATTGTCTTCTGTTTTTCTGCACATGAGCCTAAACCACTGTAATCTGTTCTCTTTGACTTTCTCTGAAATTGGAGCTACTTTGGCTTCTGCTCTCTTGTCCTCATTTTTTCATCTGTCCCATGGTGTGCATCCTACCACCTGTCTCAGTTACTTCATCTCCATCATTTCTAGATACCTTAACTGCTCTGTCTTTACTGCCCAGGTTTCTGTACCAAGTAGTAGTAATGGTTGTAGTGCTGTATTGTACATCTTTTCAGCTTCTTTGGCATTCTTCTGTCATGCGCTACCCCCAACATTCTGTACCAGTTGGCTATTGCCCCTCCTCATTCAGAACCCCCTTCTCCTTTAACCAACCTGCAAAGATACTTGAGATTGTTAACCTGTTCCACTGTTCTCGCTTCTATTTCAGTTCTCAGCTTATTCCAATTTCCCCTTTTTGCTGCCATTACAACTGCCTTATCTGTACTCAGTTTTCTCCCATGTTCTTAGTTTTGCATTCAATTTTACTATCCTTTGCTGAAGTTCTTGCAGAGTCTGCCTATAATGCCACATTGTCTGCTTACAGCAACTTTATTGATCTTGTCCCTCTGAACTGTTAGCTAATGTAGTCCATCAGCAGTATAAGCAGCAGTGGGCTCAGAGCTAGATCCTGGTGCACATCCACTTTCACTGGAACCCCTGATTGAGTCCAAACACTGTTCAAACTTGAGTCATCAGGTCCTTGTACATAGCCTTCACTAATTCTTCTACCAATGTTTCTGGGATTTCAGTCTTTTTCTGCAGGACTGCCCAAATCAGCTTTCTTGGAACCTTGTCAGTTTTCTTCTCCAAGTCTAGAAATGCCCAGCTGGACTCTTTCCTCATCTCTAGCTGGCTCACTGAGTATATTGGGTTGTTGTGCTGCAGCCTGATCTGAAAGTGAACTGTTCATCTCCATCTTACTTTCTACTACTGTGTCTGTTCATTTATCAGTCACCCTTCCAGAACTTTTATTCAGTGTGGCAGGAGTGTGATACCTCTATACTGCCCACAGTTTTGGATATCCCCTTTTGTTGTTGTACACTGGGATAAATATGTATATTCTCCTGTCATCTGGGATATGCCTTTCTCTCCATACTGCTGTGAGTACCCTCAGGAGCCATTTCTCTCCTATCTTACCAAACATCTTTATCACATTTACTGCAACCTCACCTGAGCCTGCTGCTTTCCCTGACTTTATTTTCTTAAGTGCTGTTTTTACTTCTAGGGTGGGCTCCTCCTCTTCTTTTATTCTAAGCTGTATTTGGGTCAGTACAGCTTCGATGGGGTTTTCTTTATTCAGAAGCTGCTGGAAGTTCTCCTTCTGTCAGCCTTTGATTTCCTGTGGACTGGTGAGCAGGTTGTTACGAAGGGTGTTTGGCTGTCTTTTTTTTTTTTTTTATCTTTCTGTCCCTTGCAACCTGATAGTGTTTGTTTGCGCCACCCACTGAGTCACTTTCCAGAAGTTGGTAGGGTGCCTCTGATGCCTTATTTTTTGCTATTGCAAATCTTCACTTATTCCAGGAATAACTTGCTTTTATCTTTCTTGAGAAAGAGTGAGGTATACAACATGATGTCAGTACTGGCAAGGCATAAGTGGGTTGTGACTGAACTGCCTTGTGATTTCTATAGTCATAAACCAAGGGTTCCCGTGTTAGGCTAATTCAATTATGTTTATATAGGCATAAAGAGGTGAAGTAGATCAGTGTACTCTTTGGGTGTTTGTGTGTGTGCATGAGACTGTTCTCTCTCTCCAGTATATATGTGTATACATACATACGTGTGTGTATGTGTGTATGTATGTGTATATATATATATATATATATATGTATATATATATATATATATATATATATATATATATATATATATATATATATATATATATATATATATATATATATATATATATATATATATATATATATATATATACACATATATATATAGAAATATATATGTATATATATATGTATATGTATATATATATATATATATATATATGTATATATATGTATATATATATATATATATGTACATATATATATATATATATATATATATGTATATGTATATGTATATATATATATATATATGTATATATATATATATATATATATATATATATATATATATATATATATATATATATATATATATATACATCTGTGTGTGTATATTAAATTAAAAAAGATTTGCATTGTACACAAGCTACAAAGGAAATTTTATAAAGCCAGTAAGATGTGGTAAGCACTTTAAGGCCTACTGGGACTGATTTCTTACAATAGCTTACAATTCACTGAATATGATGATTTAATTTATATGCATCTGCTAGTTAAAGTAAAATGCAAATTAGTGAGCTTAGCTCCATTTATGAAACTGGAGCATTTGATGGACACCAATGAAATGGAAGTATAGTAAGGTCATATGAGTTCCATTCTCAATTCGGCATCAAGAGAAGAGTTGTCAGACCTAGAAAAATGAAGAAATGTAAGGTCGATATTGATGATCATTCCTCGAGAAGCCCGATTATGTCCATGTTTTTAAACAAAGTTAATAAGCTTCTTGTTAAATCCACTACTAGCAAGTTTTGACAGACCAGTCAAAATACTGAGTCTTTGAAATTAACCGGTCATGATTCATTTTCAGCCCAGTGCTAATGCCTAGTGATGAGCTGGCAAGGGCAGCGCTAAGCAGTTCCACAAACCAGGAAAATAAATTGTAGGGAGCTGCCTGCAAATGGTTTCCAACGTTTTCAGTATCCCATAGCACAGAAGTCAGCATAAGTACTAGCAAACAAGTATTAATCAAGCATATTGGGGAAGATCGTATTACAACATGAATTAGAATGAATTTCAGCAGAATTGCCATTAACAGTCAGAGAGTAAGTACTGATTAATAGACCGTATTTAGTCAAGGGAATCTTATTGTGTGATTGATCTAAATGGAGACTATATTTGTGTTTAAAAAATCTTTAATTTATCCACTTGTGTGCTAATACCAGCAGTAAAGTATGTTCTTTCTGAAGGTTTAAACTTTGTCTTGGGTAAGAGTGCCCATAGTTTGTGACATTTGGTCAAGACTTTTGCAAAGAAATTAAATTGGATGTGTTTTGACAGAGAAATCCACACAAGCTGAAACTGATGTGTTTAAAACAACTAGTCTTTGCAGGGATCCTTTTACAAAACACTGTTGAAGTATGCCAGAATACTTGTGAAGCAGATATAAAAATGCTTTAGCTAGGTCCTCCTAAATATGCCTCTCAACCTCTTAGTGGTAGAAATCTGGATAAGCCTGACAAATTTGGGGGGACAAAGGCCCAGAAATAGGGACAGATTTTAAATATTGCTTTTATAAACTGAGAAAGTTGCTAGAATAACAAGGTATGTGTTAGCATGCATTTTTCTGAAGGATTTGAAGTCTGAAACTCAAATTGCATGTCATTATTTAGCAACTTCAGTCACCAGATCATCACATTGATATGCCAAAAAAATCACAAATTTTATGGTGAACAGATCAAAATGTGAGGCAATAGTCTGGACATTCTGCAAAAATCTGGACAGTTGAGGTGTATACCCCCAAATCTAAATTTTATAATTTAAGTTCAGAAGAAAGAAAGTCTCTAAGTGACTTATATCCAATAAGAAATCAAGGGTGATAAAAACTAAGGGAAGTGGACTTTTAGTGATGGACACTGAGGTCTACAAACAGAGAATGTTCAAGATGTCAGAAGATTAAAGCCCATAGGCTTGCCAATAGACAGTGAATTGATGAGGCATACTCTGTTATTCACCAGTTTGTATACTACAATAAGCATGTTGAGGCGTGGTGGCACTAAAAATGCTTTAGCTAGGTCCTCCTAAATATGCCTCTCAACCTCTTAGTGGTAGAAATCTGGATAAGCCTGACAAATTTGGGGGGACAAAGGCCCAGAAATAGGGACAGATTTTAAATATTGCTTTTATAAACTGAGAAAGTTGCTAGAATAACAAGGTTTGTGTTAGCATGCATTTTTCTGAAGTATTTGAAGTCTGAAACTCAAATGCATGTCATTATTTAGCAACTTCAGTCACCAGATCATCACATTGATATGCCAGAAAAATCACAAATTTTATGGTGAACAGATCAAAATGTGAGGCAAAAATCTGGACAGTTGAGGTGTATACCCCCAAATCTAAATTTTATAATTTAAGTTCAGAAGAAAGAAAGTCTCTAAGTGACTTATATCCAATAAGAAATCAAGGGTGATAAAAACTAAGGGAAGTGGACTTTTAGTGATGGACACTGAGGTCTACAAACAGAGAATGTTCAAGATGTCAGAAGATTAAAGCCCATAGGCTTGCCAATAGACAGTGAATTGATGAGGCATACTCTGTTATTCACCAGTTTGTATACTACAATAAGCATGTTGAGGCGTGGTGGCACTGAAAATGCCGGTGCTCTAATCCATTGTTAACTATGATTTTTATATTTCCTAAAATCTACTAGGATTATTTGAATTCTTCATTTCATCCCATTATGGTAACTAAACATTCTAAAGCAGGAGCACATGTTCTTCGTGTTTCACTGTTGAAGTCATTACATTTGGGTAATCTGCTTGCAGGTTGCCCTCAGTCGGCCTGATTAACAAAGTCTTGGGTCCTGCGTCAGTTGTTGTCCCTTCTTCCATGACGTCAGGTCGTCAGGGTTATAAAACATGCAGCTGACGCCATTACATCAGTCTTTCTTACTGTGCGGTGCCCAAAGCAGAAGCAGTTCGCAAGGGCAGGTTGACCGATTCCTGAAATTTTCGTTTTCAGGTTTCAGAACCGACGTCTTCAACTTAAAGCTAAGTACCCCGTTGAGGAAACTTTTTCTTGCTCCTTACCGATGTCAGTAAAAGTTAATAATTGCATTACTTGTGGAAAGCAAATACCTCATAAAGATTTTAATTCGTACTGTATTCCTTGTCTAAGCCCTGACCACGACATACCTTACTGTTGGTTTTGTGCTTTATTTAATCAGCGCACTATCCATCGTCGGTATATTTTTGCCTCTAAATATTTTGGTTCTCGGTTTAATTAGCCATCCGACTACCGGGATTCTGAAAAAACGCAAAGATAAAGACAGAGACAGGCCGCCGAGGTCCAAAACTGCCGCCGACGCTTCTCCTAAGCCAGTCGCCAGTTCACCTGTATTCAATGAGGCGCTTTCACAGCCCCTGATACCCGCCACTTCTGATTCGCAGGCCTCTACTGAGACCCATTCAGAGTCCGGTATGCCGCGAGATACTTCAACTATGGAACCCGCGGATGTCTCTACCTTGGATGGGTCCGGAGCCGCTGTGCAGGCACCAGCTTCTGAGGGTGTATTCAGGCCTACAGACTTTCATATTAAATCGACAGCTCCTTCATTACTAAGGCCTAAATCTCGATCCATGTCTAAAAAACTGACGCTCAGGCCCCTGTGCCTAAAAAACAAATTATAAAAATGGCTGAAGATCTAATAACTGTAATCAGGGGTAGACAACCCCCCCCCCAAGAGGCCTAGGGCTGAGCTTGATTATGAATCTTCTGATCTGGATTCTGTTTCTTCTGACTCTTCTGATGACCTGGATTTGTCCTTACCTACTTATGAGGATTCTGATGCAGAGGATTCTATTCCTTCTGCTTCCCCTCCTGAGGATTTTTCTTTTGGGGAAACTTTACATACTTTAAGGGAGCATTTTCACTGGGAAAGCCAGGAATTTTCTGATTCAAAAAAGAGGCTTAGGGATTTCCTTCTTCTACCTCAGCATAGGCCTTTGGCTATACCTCCTGTACTAGACATTATTGATGTTTTCTCAAAATCCAGTTTGGCCCCTGATTCCCTGCCTCCTGCTCCTAGTAAACCTGACAGATACTACAGGGTTCCTGAGTCCCATAAGTTTCTTTTCAAAAATCCTGTTGCAGATCCAGAGACTATTTCTCCAGGGCCCAAGGGCATTAAGGCTTCTACTGCTAAAAGTCCTACCCCTGGATAGATGGGGTAAAAAGGTTTATAATTCTGAAACCTTGGCAATCAGAGCTTTAAACTGCCAATTCCATATGTTAAAATATCAGCAACATGTTATTGGACTGCTTAAACAGAAAATGATGTTGATTCCTGACTGTGTGGAAAATAAAGATTTACAGGACTTAATGCATTCTGCTGAACAAGTTGGAAAACATACTTTGCAATGTGGTTTTGATTCTTTAGAGGCCTCTTGCAGGGCTGCTGTTAGTGGGGATGTGCTTAGAAGGCATGCTTGGCTTAAGGAGCAAACTTTGCCTGATCATGTTAAAGCTAAATTGTTGGATGCTCCTTTAAATCAGGGCCGTCTGTTTGGCAATAAGGCTGAAGAAGTTCTTAAAAAGATGGAAGATAAAGCTAAATCTATGCAAACTGTTAAAGATATTTTACAAGTGCAACCACCTAGATTTAGTAGGCACTAGTCTACTAAGTATTGGTCCTTTCCAGTCCCTTCCAGGTCTTCTCAAGCCAAACCCAGGCACTGCAAAAACCCCAGGTTTCAGTCCCAGGGGACTCTCAGAACTAAGTAGTGGGGGGCCTCCACTTCCAAATCTGGAAATAACAAGACACCCCCCTTTGGTAAACAGTCTCAATGACTTCCTTTTAAAACTCCCAAGCACTTATCTTTTGACCACCTCTGTGGGGGGAAAGATTGCTCTTCGTGCAAATAACTGGGAACTCATAACACAGGACAAATGGGTTTTAAATATAGTGTCCCAGGGATACAGATTTCTTTTCCACATGTTGCCAACACCAAATGGGTGGCCAGACGTGCCCCCAAATCAGTGGGCAGAGGCTCAAAAACAAGTCCTTTCCCTCTTAAGCAGGGGGCTATTCAACTGGTACCAAAAGAGGAAAAGGTACAAGGTGTCTACTCCAGACTTTTTCTGGTACCCAGAAAAGACAAATCATGGCATCCAATCCTGGACCTGTCTACTCTAAACACCTTTCTGGAGATTCCAAAATTCAAGATGCTGACTCTAGATTTAATCTAGATTCTGCAACACTAGATTTAAAAGAAGCATACCTGCACATCCCAGTCAGGGAATCTTGAAGAAGATTCCTATGCTTCAAAGCAGGCTACATGCATTATCAGTTCCCTGCACTGCCCTTTGGCTTGTCTGTTGCGCCCAGGGATTCACAAAGTGCCTGGCTTCAGTTATTGCATTTTCCAGGCAAAGAAGTATTCAAATATACCCAAACGTAGATGATTGCCTATTTCAGGCAGAAAGCCAGGGCATACTTTTGAATCATCTGCCGTTTGTAAAAAAGCTTCTAACTTGTCTGGGGTACACCATAAATGAAAAGAAATCACAACTGGTACCCTGTCAACAAATTACATTCCTGGGAGCAAGCTTGAATACAACTTCCCAGATGGCTTACCTCACGGCAGAAAAGCAAATTCATTTGGTAACCTATTTCAAACAAGTGGCCACAAAAACCCTTCTATCTGCAAGCCTTGGGGTTCATGGCCTCCTGCATTCTTCTAATTCCATATGCAAGACTGCATATGAGGAAACTACAGTGGTATCTAAAAAGCCTATGGGAGTTAACATTCTCACAGCCTGGAAACAATGAATGTTAAGTTGTCAATCTCGCCTTCATTCTTGCTGGATGGGTTCAGAGCCGAACCTCAGCTCCGACTCGGCCTATACTAAAGCTCGAGAGCTAATTTTACCGGCTCAAGGCAACCCTATATCCCATGATGCTAGGCGGTAACTACCCAGATCTCATTTGCCGCTTTCTCTAGCGAGGTGCTCCTTTTACCGGCTCACAGGTTAGTGAATAATTTCAGGAAAATTGTAGTTTTATTCTTAGTTTTCCCCTAGAATAGTATTATATTTTGCTAAATAGGCTAGTTTTTCGGTTATTTTAAATTTTTAGTTCCTGTTTTTATCCCTTATCCCTGTCATACTCCCCACCCTAGGTTAGGCCTTAGGCCCCTCCGTTTTATTCTTACTTCCCTCACAGGGATTCTTAGCTTGTGTGAGTGTATCCCTGTCTGTTTGAGTGTGTGTGTTTTTTTCTGTTTATCTGTCTTTACAATTGTTGTTTTTCCTCTCGACAAGCATTATGTCGAAGGAGACAAAGGTCTCAGGCTTCAAAAAGTGTGACTCGTGCTGTCAGAAGATGTCTCTGACAGACGGTCACACTTCTTGTGTTTATTGCCTGGGACCCCTGCACCAGCAAGACTCTTGCTCGGTGTGCCATGCATTCAGCCCAAGAGTCCTGCAGGAGCACAGGAATAAGTTGATCCTAAGGGGCTTATTAAAGCTCGAAGGTCCCCCAGCTAAGTCCATGCTGGGGAAGCCTTCGAAGCCACCAAAACCGTTGGCTCCGTGCTCTAAGCCTTCGGGTGGTGGCTCACCTTCTGCGACACCATCGGCTCCGGCCGGAGCCGATACCTCTGTATTGCAGCTGCCTGCATCGGCTCAGGCTGGAGCCGATGCCTCTAGGGCTCTATCTTCAGAGTCGGCTCTGGCTGGAGCCGACGTGTCTACGGCTCCATCGGCTCCATCAACCTTGATGCCCTCCACACGCAAGAGGTCCAGATCTCCATCTCTAGAATCTATCCATTTGTCTCCGAGGTCACCTTTACTCTCGGAGCGGAGCCATCGGAGCCATTCCTCTCGGTCTTCCAAGCTTTCTGACCATGATCTTGAGAGGGTGGTAAGTAGACTATTAAAGTCTCAGGCACTGGCCCAAATGCTTCACAGCCCGTTTCATCAGACAGCGGCTACGTCCATTCTACCTACCATTCCTCCTTTGACTCTGCCTCAGTGTTCGGAGCCGGAGCTCCTCGGAGCTATGACTGTTGTGATGTTGGAGCCGATACGTCCCCCTTCGGCTCCGTCGTCTGCTCTGATCTCATCCATGGTGCCATCCTTGGAGGGATCCGGGCGCTTGGACTCTCTCGTCGGCTCCGAGGGGGTGAGTGACATCGGACCGTTGTCCGACCTCGTTCTCCCTCTTGGAGCATCAGCGTTGGTGAGTTCGGCCCCATCGGCTAAGGAGCCGTCCCTGTCAGTGCCGGCTGGGGTTCCTACCTCTTTGGAGCGGGAGCTCTCTAGCCTGCCTGATAGGGGCGCCTTTGAGGTCATGAGGAGCGTACTTGCTCCAGTACCTGCTCTACGGTCAGCTCCATCAGCTCCTCCCACTGTAGTGCCTGCTGAGGTCTCTTCCCACTCTCTTGCCCCCGGCCGCAGAGATCCAACGCCTCAGGTTTCCCCATTGGGAATATCCTCCTCTTCCGAGGTTTCTCCTGATCCATCAGGTGAACCCCCGCGTAAGAGGACATGTAAGAGGAAGCATGTGGGCTCCCCTGAGTCCGTCACATCTGACACCGACTTGGATGAGTCAGAAGGATCCCCAAGGTCCCCCTCTGAGGATGTCTCCTTCTCTGACATCCTTGAAATCCTTAAACAGAGGGGGAACTGGTCTTCCCTTAATCCTTCCGAGGGCAAGTCGGTTTACCTGTAGGCTTTTGGTTCTCGACCCTCCACCTCCTGGGTGTCTCCGCCCTTCGACCCCCTTATGGAAGTGGTGGCGCAGAAGGCATGGACGGCCCCTGATTCGATGGAACCCACCCTACGGAGGCCTTCCAAATTTATAACAGCCCCTTCTGACAAGCAATTTTTATCTAAAGGTGTCCCAGTTGATGCCATGGTGGTGGCGGCAGCCACCAAGGAGGAACTGGCTGATCCTTCAGTGCCTATCCATCCGCCTAATAAGGAATCTAGGACAATGGATAGGTACGGCAAGTGGATGTTTTCGTCAGCGACCTTTGCCATGCAGTCGCTGAATTACTTATGCCACTTCACCCGTCTTCAAAGAGACATTCTTAAAGAACTGGATGAGGTCCTACAGGATCCATCAGCTGCTGGGTCTCAGGACAAAATTAATTCACAGCTAGGAACCCTGAATTCCATTGCCAACTCCTCCATGTGGCTTATTTCATATGCAGCCAATGGAGCGAGTAGGGCCGCAGGCACAGGCGTGGCTTTGAGGCACCATGCCTGGATGCGGCTTTGCAACTTCGCGGACCCCTTCCAGGCGTCTTTCACTAACTCCCCTTTTGATGGTTCAGCGTTGTTTGGACCTCAAGTGAAAGATACCTTGACCAGATGCGAACAATATGGCAAGACTCTTTCTGCCGTAGGAGTCCGTTTTTCAACCCCATCTCGACCATATCCTAAGGGTCAAAAGGGTGGAAAAATGTGGTTCCGCAAATCACAAAGAGTCACGCCTGACGCAAGAGGTCAGTTCACCCCTAGAGGCAGAGGGGGGAACAATAACAACAGATGCCATCCCAGAGGCAGAGGGGGTCCGCAGAATCAGGGTAGCAGAGAAACCCCTCTCTGACAAACCCTTCCAGCATCCCTGAGGCGCTGCCCGACTTTCCACCTTCGGAGGCAGTCGGGGGAAGATTATCGCTGTACCCACAAGCCTGGCTCTCCCTCACTCAAGACAAATGGGTGCAGTCGATCATATCCGAGGGTTACAAAATCCCCTTTATCCAAAACCCCAACGATTCAAATGGAGTCTCTTCCAGACTTTCCACCCAGTCTAAGAGAACAAGCAGCACTAGAAATATCAAAGCTGCTAAAAAAGAGAGCCATCCAGCCAGTCCCAGCAGACCAGCTAGGATCCGGAGTCTACTCAGAGTTCTTTTTGGTACCAAAAAAAACAGGGGACTGGAGGACCATATTGGATCTCATCAAACTAAACAAGTTTGTAAAAAGAACGAGGTTCCGGATGGTCACGTTACAGTCCATTTTACCCCTTCTGGGCAAGGACAATTGGATGTGCTCAGTGGACCTTCAGGATTTGTACTACCACATCAAAATGCACAGGCGCTCCAGAAGGTTTCTCCGCTTCCGGCTGGGAGCCAGTCACTACCAGTTCAGAGCCCTGCCCTTTGGTCTCACTACAGCCCCCTGAGTGTTCACCAAATGTATGGCAGTGGTTACGGCTCACCTCAGACGTCAAGGATTCCAGGTGTTTCCATATCTAGATGACTGGCTCCTCACTGCCACCACCAGGCGTCAACTTCTTATAGCCAGAGATTACACCATTCACATTTGCAAAGAGCTAGGTATCTCTCTAAATTTAGAAAAGTCTGCCTTGTCACCTTGTCAGTCTGTTACCTTCATAGGCGCCACCTTGGACACCATTCAGCTCTCAGCAAAGTTAACAGAGCATAGGGTCTTAGATATTCAAAATCATGTTCACGTACTCCTTCAGAGCAACAAAATTCAGGCCAGGTATGTTCTAAAAGTATTAGGTCTCATGGCGGCAACCATCACGCTTCTTCCCCTTGCCCGCTTTTACATGCGGCTTCTTCAATGGATGCTTTTCTCCCAGTGGTCCTTCCAACAGCTCCCTATGACACACAAGATCTTAATAACTCTATCTTGCAGAAAACATCTATCTTGGTGGATGGTCTCCCCTCAAGTCCATCAAGGCAGACCATTTACTCCCCCCCCCCCCCTGGTCACCACAGTCACAACTGGCACCTCCCTGATTGGATGGGGGGGGGCATTTTCAGGGCAGGACAGTCCATGGCACATGGGAACCCTTCGAATGCCACTTGCACATAAATGTCCTGGAGATGAGAGTAGTGCTTTTGACTTTGCAGGCCCTCCAAGACTCTCTTCCCCTGGGGACTATTGCAATTCAGACGGACAATATGTCCGTAGTATGGTATATCAACAAGCAGGGTGGAACCAAGTCCTATCCCCTGTGTCGAGAAGCACTCAGACTCTGGCAATGGGCGATCTCTTCTCAGTGGTTTCTGATAGCAATGCACATCCCCGGGAAGACCAATGTCATAGTGGACAGGCTGAGCAGAGCTATTCTCATGCCCCACGAGTGGTCTCTCAAGCAATCGGTGACAGACAAAATTTTTCGGAAGTGGGGGTTTCCTTGCTGCGATCTTTTTGCAACACCACAAAACAGCAAGTGTCTTGACTTCTTCACTCTCTTCCCCCTTCCAGGCCATCCCCCCAGAGACGCTCTAGTCCACAATTGGCCTCGGGGACTTCTTTACGTCTTTCCCCCCTTTCCATTAATCACTCAGATAATTCAGAAAGCTACCGCCTTGAGAGCCAAGATGATCCTCATTGACCCTTATTGGCCTCGACAGATATGGTTCCCTTTCCTGCATCGCTATCTTTTGGAGCAGCCTTGGCATCTGGATCCAGTGCCAGATCTTTTGGCCCATCAATCAGGGCAGCTGCACCAATCCCTCCAATCTCTCAACCTCACAGCTTGGTTGTTCCACTTCCGTACCTAGCCAGGCTCCCAATGATTTCCAATTCTGTCCGGGATATTATTGTAGCTTCCCTTAAGTCTTCCACCAGAAGGATCTGTGCTAGTAAATGGCAACGTTTTTCCTTTTGGGCTAAGGATAGGAACATAGATCCCTTCACTGCTCCAATACACTCGGTCTTGGATTTCCTAGCTGAAATCTTTCATTCAGGATCTTCTTCCTCCACAGTGAAAGTTCAGCTAGTAGCCATTTCAAGTTTTCACATAGGCTTGTCGGACTCCAGTATCATGTCCCATAAGCTTTGCAAGGCTTTTCTCAGAGGTATCTTTTTACTCAGGCCCCCGATCAAAGAACCCCCACCACAGTGGGATTTAAACTTAGTTTTAGCATCCTTGATTCTCCCTCCATTTGAACCTGCGGCCTCCTGTTCATTGAAGTTACTTTCCTGGAAGACACTCTTCCTAGTCGCCATTACATCTGCTAGGAGAGTATCTGAACTTCATGCCCTCTGCATTTGTCCTCCTTATTTAGTGTTCCATAAAGACAGAGTTTCTCTAAGAACTAACCCGTCTTTTTTACCCAAGGTGGCTTCTCAAACAAATTTAAATCAATCTATTGATCTTCCAGTTTTCTTCCCTAATTATTCAAACAAGGCAGAGCAAAATCTACATTGTCTGGACATTCATCGTCAACTCTGCTACTATCTGGACAGAACTAAACAAATCAGGAAATCTGATCAACTATTCTTATCTTATGCAGAAAGTAGAAAGGGCCTCCCGGTATCCAAGGTGACCCTGTCTAGGTGGCTGTCTTCTGTGATTACCTATATTTATCAACTCAGAGGTAAAGAATTGACTACTAGGCCAAGAGCCCATTCAACCAGAGCATTAGCTACATCAGCAGCCTTTCAAGCTAGAGTGCCAATAGACACTATGTGCGGCAGCCACCTGGGCCTCTCCTCATACCCTTGTTACACATTACAAATTGGACGTGGCCTCCAGAAACAGGGCAAATTTTGGTTCCACCTTTCTCAAGAGTCTGTTCCAATAAGCCACCCAGGATGAAGGTGCTAGGGACGCGGTCCCATCCAGCAAGAATGAAGGCGAGATTGACAACTTAACATTGAGAAGTTATGTACCTACCATAACGTTCCATGTTAGTTGTCTTCTCTCGCCTTCTTTCTTGCGTCCCGCCCACCATCCCCCTAGCCTGGACAGACCAAAAGGTTTTTCCCCTTCTTCCAAGGGACTTTATCTTGCACTATTCCAAACCCAGACAGTTGGTCCTGGGGTAGATACAGCTTCAGGTAGTGATTTTTTGGGGGGGAGTTCTCCTTTCTCCTCCTCCACCACAGAGGGGAGACTGAATTGGCTATTATTTTTCAGCTACTAAACGAGATCTGGGTCGCTACCGCCTAGCATCATGGGATATGTAGGGTTGCCTCGAGCCGGTAAAATTAGCTCTCGAACTTTAGTATAGGCCGAGTCGGAGCCGAGGTTCGGCTCCGAACCCATCCAGCAAGAAAGAAGGCGAGAGAAGACAACTAACATGGAACGTTATGGTAGGTACATAACTTCTCATTCCTATCATACCTTGCCTACACCTAGAGGCCCTCTGGTGGGCAGAGGCCTGCCACCAAAACAAGGGACTACCATTCACACTACCCCCTGCCACTCAAACCCTAACAGCAGATTCATCAGACTATGCATGGGTGGCTCACCTGGCAGGAAAGTGCTTTCAAGGCAAATGGAACCCAAGTCAAATGCACCTACATATCAATCAAAAAGAAATGTTAGCTGTACAGAATGCTCTGACAGCCTTCAAGGACTACATTCTTCCAGGACAACTAATGGTAAAGACGGACAACACCACGGTTATGCGGTACATAAACAAGCAGGGGAGTACACATTCCTACCCCCTCTGCAGACTAGCCATGGCATTGTGGAACACAGCCTTGAGCTACCAAGTACACCTACAAGCTCAATTCCTGCCAGGAAAATTAAATACACTGGCAGGCAGACTAAGCAGAAACCTCATGGACCCAGATGATGTTGACAAGCGAATGGGGGAGCCCAGACATAGATCTATTTGCCTCCCGCCAGAACTACCAGTTGGACAAGTTTTGCACAAGGACTCCCCACAAACAAGCCTGGAAAGTGGATGCTCTGTCCTTCAGCTGGAAAAACCTATCAGTCTACACCTTCCCCCCGCTGCCTCTGCTCCAAAGTTCTACTAAAAGCCAAACAGGACAAACCAAGGATGATCTTGATTGCTCCAGACTGGCCGTGCCAACACTGGTACCCCCTCCTGTGCAGTGTGTCGCATTTATCTCCATGGCACCTGCCTCAGACCCCTTCCCTGCTGTCTCAGCAGGAGAACCAATTTCTGCACCCTCAGCTTCCAACATTGAACCTTGCAGCCTGGCTAATCACTTAAATTCACCCTTATCATCCCTCAGCAAACCTGTGATGGATGTCATCTTAGAGGCAAGGAGGCCTAGTACTAAAAAATCTTATGCTGAAAAATGTAAAAGATTATGTGCCTGGAACCAATCTCAAGGGATGAGCACAGCAGCGCCCAATTTACCCCAGATTTTGCAATACTTAACTGAGATGCTTCACAAGGGCCTGTCTTTTTCCTCCATTAAAATCCACGCCTCAGCCATTTCAGCTCATTATAACACAGACCCTCCCCTCTTCTCTCATCCTCTGCTCAAGCAGTACCTCAGAGGGGCCAAAAACCTGAGACCACCCAGGAGAGCTCCAACCCCTGCCTGGGACCTTAACTTTGTATTGGAGAAACTCACTCTACCTCCTTTCGAGCCAGCTGCTACTGCAGACTTAAAATTTCTTTCTTGGAAAACAGCTTTCCTTTTAGCAATCACTTCAGCTAGAATGATATCTGAATTACATGCCCTTATGGTAGTGGAGCCTTTCATCATCTTTCATGTGGACAGGGTGTCACTCAGGACCAATCCATCCTTCATGGCCAAGTGGTATCCAGTGTGGCTCTTAATCAGTCCATTCATTTGCCAACCTTCTTTCCCAATCCACAGAACAAAGGGGAACAGATTCTGAATTCCTTGGATGTGCACAGACAACTTAGATCCTACTTGGACAGGACTAAACCTCGAAGAAAATCTGAACAACTGCTGGTAGCATTTGCTGCAGGGGCAAAGGGGAAGGCTATTTCAAAACAAACCATTTCTAAATGGATAAGCCATTGCATGCATTTCTGCTATAAGCACCATGGAAGACCTATCCCCCAGGGGATCAGATCTCACTCCACCAGGGCTGCATCTACTTTTGCAGCCTTTCTCAGAGGTGTTCCTACCAGGACATCCTAGAAGCTGCTACCTGGAGTTCTGTACATACTTTCACCAAGCATTGTCATTTGCCAATTTTCTCTAAATCCAGAGCTGGCTTTGCCACTGTTGCCTTACAGGGCCTTATAGCTGGCCCCAGTACTGTATAAACTCCTCCTCCTCCTAACCATAGCTTTGGGAATTTACCCAAATGTAATGACTGCAACAGTGAAACACGAAGAACATAGTACAGTTGTGTACACTTACCATAAATGTAGATGTTCGAGTTTATTCACTGGTGCAGTCCTGGTTACCCTCCCTCCAGCCCCCTAACTTCTTCTGGCTATACCTCTGCTTTCCTTTACTATGCTTAAAAGCCTTTTTGGTGTATTTGCTTTTTGTTGGAGGTATACCTTTGTGTTTTTATGTTTATGTGCTCACCGTTAGGGGGGCACCTGACATCTAGGGCAAGAAAAACTGATGTAATGGCGTCGGCTGCATGTTTTATACCCCTGATGAACTGACGTCATGGAAGAAGGGACAGTAACCGATGCAGGACCCAAGACTTTTTTTAATCAGGCTGACTGAGGGCAACCTGCAAGCAGATTACCCAAATGTAATGACTGCAACAGTGAATACACTTGAAAATCTACATTTATGGTAAGTGTACACAACTGTACTTTAGTTATGTATGCACATATCTCTGTTTGTCTCTCTCTCTCTCTCTATATATATATATATATATATATATATATATATATTCAAAGAGACAGAAAGATGCAGATGTTCATCATATTGATCACTGCTGCAGTAGCCTTAGCTATTTGGGATATATCCTGCCAAGAATGTAACGGACGGCCAGTAACCCAAAGATTTAGATCACCTTCCTTGCACCAAAACTGTCAGGCAGCTTGAGTTGAGCTGGCTAAAAGACAAGTTTGGACAAGAAGTCCTTCAGGGCTTTACTGCCACCAAAGAGTACACTTCACTGAGACTTTCAAGGATCGACGGTTGGCTTGTGCAGTTCCTTTTACTAGGCAGATAAGTTTTCTTATATGTGTTGCTGTTTTATCACTTTCCTCTTCAAGTGCTATGTTTTAACAGTCACAAGATGGTAACCTACTTTTAAGTGGAGCACTCATTTTTTCTTGTTGATTTAAAAGTGGTGTAAAGTAAATGAAATCATTTTTTTCTGCAGATAAATTGTGTTTATTTTACTTTTATGGGACTGGCATAGTTTTTTAAAGTGCTTTTTACTGTGTTTGTTAATGTCAAAAGCTAAATTTTTAGAATGGCGCTGTTTTCTATTTTCAGTTTGACCATAGAGCACACTACTGGTCCCATGGTCAGTCCTTCTTCTAGCCACAAAAAGAAAATAATTAAGCAAACAGCCTTTACCACCAGAGTAGGCTAGCAATTTGCCTCAGTTGCAGGAGGGTGACCCTGCTTTGGCCATTTGTTGTACCTCAGACCACTTATTTTTATCCCAGATTCCTCTGGGGGGGTTAGCCACTTCCTCTGCAGCTGTCCCCTCAGTGAGCAGAGAAGAGCCACACATGTTGGTCTGGAAGTGGGAACATGGAAGGTTTCCCTCTTGTCAGAATGCTGTACCCATCCCTGGGAAATCTGCTGCTGCCGTTAGTAACACAGTTGACCCCATTATTCCTGTCAAAAAGAAACAGAAATCTAGGCATGTATCTACTCCTCCTCAAATTTCTTTGAATAAGAATAGTTTACTGGGTCTGTCTCAGGGTTTAATTCAGGCTACTGATCCTTTTTGTAAAGTACTTTCAGGTAGAAAAAAGTGGGATACCTCTTAACAGGAAGATGCAAGGACTGATACAGGTTTTTTTTCCCTCAGAGTTCTGATCAGACTGAGAGGAGAGCTCTGTTTATGATTCTCTGTTTGCAATTCTTTTTGTGAGTCTTTTGCTAGAGTGTGCCAGTGTTTCAGTGGAAGAACACTGAGGTTTCTCAATCATTCAAAAAATGCTGTGACGTATTATAGAAGGATTTTTAAGATCCTACATCATTCCTCTTCTTCTGTCTGCTTTAAAGGATATGTGCATTACTGCCTGCAATTTTCCTGTTAGCTGTCCCTAAAAAGGCGGATAGAATATGTATAAAGTTCCAGTCTTTTAAATTGTTGTACAATATTTTCAATCCTGACCCAGCAGTTATAGTTCTAGTTGATCCCACTACAGCTAAGCACATACTCAATTCCAGTCTTACTCTTTCTAATAAATTATTGATAAGTATGGGAAAGAAGTATGTAATTCTGCAACTTTGATTTTCAGAATTTTGAACTGTCAGGGTCATACGTTAGTTTGTTCTAATTGTGAAAGTATTTGGAATGTTTTATCCACAGCTTCTTCTTGTGAGGAAAAAAAATCTGCTTTAAATAACCTTAGTTTCTTCAATTATACAGGTCACTTCTCATTGTTTACAATGTATGACTTTGTTGTTACTTCTTCCAAGGCTATGGCCACTGATACTGTTTTGAGGAGGTTTGCATGCCTGCATTCTCATACCCTCCAAGTTGATATTAAAAATGAGATTTTAAATTCTCTCTTGCATAGAGATTTAGTGTCTGGCCCCTGTGCTGCAGAGGTTATCAAAAGGTGTGATGGAAAGGGCAACCAAATCCAGGGAATCTCTTAAGATTTTGCAGCCCTCCTTTTCAAATTTTCCAAGGGATTTTCTTTCTCCTCATCCAGTTTTGTCAAAAAGCAGAATAAACAGTCTCATCCAATTACAGGTAAACAGAAGTGTAAGAAATAGCAAGAGGGTTCCAAAAAGAAGTCCCGATCCTCCCAAAAACAAAGACAGTACAACAAGTCTGAATGACTGTTCAAGAAACCTTGTGACCCCTTCCCACCATAACCCCCTTTTCATCCAGAAAAATCTCCATTTTTCTATTTGGCAACAGATAGTTTCAGGCCGCTGGGTTCAGAAAATCATTCATCAATGTTACAGATGGCAGTGGGAGGAAATTCCTCCTTTCCAGGGGGGGGTCATTCCTCGTCCTGTAGATCAGACTCTTCTGTTTCCACCAGTTCTTTATTGTATGCTGTCACAAGGAGTGATAGAACCAGTTCCTCCTTCCCAGATTTTTTTTGTATTAAAGTATATTTCTAGTGCTGAAGAAAGAAATTGCTTGGAGACCAGTTCTGGATCTTTCTTTCCAAAATGTGTTTATGAAAGTTCCCAAATTCAGAATTATGTCACTTCACAACCTGTTACCTCTTCTTTCCTGGTTACTGTAGATTTAAAAGATGCTTATCATCACGACCCTATTCATCCAGACTTTGGATGTTTCTTAAAGTTTTGTGTGTCTGGAACAAATTCTCCATTCCCTGATTTTTGTTTGGATTACCAGTGTAACAACAGTGTTCACAAAGTGTCTAGCTCCACGTATATAGCTCATTGCAGGTTACACGGTATCCACATTTTTCCAGATTTAGACAACTTGTTTATCTTTGGAGAGTTTTGTCCGTGTCAGGAATCTCTGTCTTGAGTGAGAGATCTCTTACATAAGTAAGGATTCCAAGAGAACATTCAAAAGTCTTTCTTAACTACTCCAAACAAGATTGTGTTCCTGGGCTGTCAGCTAGACAAGTCAGTTCAAAGTGCTTTTATTCCCTGGAAAAAATAAATAAATCCTTATCTAGCTCTGTTTCTAAGATTTTCTCAGACTTTGGTCACTGAGAGGGAATATTTCAGGATTTTGGGTCTCATGGCTCTATGATTCTCATGATACCCCTGGCAAGACTCCTGATGAGAAGAAAAACAGTGGCTTCTGAAAACTCTTTGGTCACAGCACCAACATCCTTTATCTTTTCAAATCCCAGATGCAAGTGCATAAATATCAAGGAGATGCTTACCCTGATAACGGCACTCAACTCTCTTAACCGTCTTTGGTCCCCCGGATGCCTTCAAGTGGTTACAGACAATACAAAGATAATGGGATACATCAAGCAGAAAAGAAGTTCCAGATTGTACCCTTTAAGGACTAGCCACATTAGCTTGTTATATGGCTTCTCAGCATAGTCTCACTCTACAAACATCCTACATTCCATCAGAGCAAATTTGTACGTCAGACAGGCTGAGCAGGGCCAGGGCTGATCCTCATGAGTGGAATCTAGATCAGATGGTATTCAAACATTAAGTAGACCTCTTTACTTCTTCTCTGAAGAATCAACTAGCAAGATTCTGTTCCAGGACTCCATGCAAGAAGGCTGGGAAGACAGATGCCTTTGCCTTTCCTTGGACAGGAGTGTTTTTGTTTACTGTTCCACCCTTTCCACTAATATCGTAGGTACTTCTGAAGATTTAGAAGGAATCCCACAGAATCACTGTGGTTGACACCCTTCTGGTCAAGGCAGCTGTGGTTCTCCCTTCTTTTGGAAATAACTAGGGGCAGTTACCATAAGCTTCCTGACAGCATGGATCTACTTACACAAGAATAGGGATGTTTGATACACCCTGACATCAGTCAGCTGCATTTGACTGTCTGGATGATAAGGTTTGAATTTCTTTTAGGTACCCATTTACTGAGGATGTGCAGCAGGTTTACTAATGGAGGAAAGAAAACCTGCTAGATGAAAATCAGATATTAGCCAATGGAAAAGGTTTTCTAGTTGGAGCCAACAAAATAACCAGCTAGTTATTCTCCGGTTTTACAATATCTGAGTGAGTTACTACCATATGGCCTTTCTTATTCTTCTGTCGAGGTTTATTTATCAGCCATTTCATCATGTCTGCCCATGACTCCTCTTCTTTCAATGTAGTCTCATGTCAAAATGTTTTTTGAAGGGGGTTTTACATAAGAGGCCACCAAGAAAAATGGTGGTCCCTCCTTGGGATCTTAATTTTGTGTTAAAGAAGCTAACACTTGCTCTATTTCAACTGGCTAACCTGGCTTGGCTGAGTTGAGGTTCTTAACATGGAGAACAGTTTTACTGACTGTTTTGTCCTCTGCAAGAAGGGTTATTTAAGCTACAAGCTGTTATGGTGAGTCAATCCCATCTCATTTTCCACAGGGGCAGGGTTTCTGTGAGAGCTAATTCTTCTTTTAAGCCTAAAGTGGTATCAGTGTTTATTTTAAGTCAGGCTATCCATCTCCCCGTTTTCTTTCCTGAATCTAAAAATAAGGGAGAAAAAGGATACTTCTTACCTCAGATGTCTTTATTTAACTCAGTTGCTGTCTTGACAGAACTAATTTCAGATCTTCAGATCAATTGTTCATTTCTTGTGAAGGTAAGAAGAGACAGCCTGCATCAAATCAGGCTATTTCGAGATGATTGTCTAAGGCTACTACCATTGGTGTACTCATCATAGCAAATCTGTTCCAGGCAGAGTCAAGGCCCACTCCACCAGGGTTGCTTTTTGGAAGGGGTTGAATTCTAGAAGTGTTCTAGATTGTGCTCCTTGGTTCTCTGTAAATACTTACACAATGCACAATAAGCTTGATTGCTTCTCTAGGTCCAGCCCATGCTTTTCTAGGACCATTCTTCTGGGGCTCATGGACTCTGCATCTTCTACCTCCCAAATGTAGTTAGCTAAGATAATCTAGCCATATAGCTAGCCATATGATGAACATAGTACAGTTGTGTAAGTAAACCTAACATGAGTAAATGTTTGAATGATCACTGCTGCAGTAGCTGTCCTCTCCGTCCACAACCCTCTGTTTTTGGTGTGCCAGGGTGTGGACATTTGTTTTTTTTTTGTTGTTTCTTTATGGCCCATTCAAGGTACAGCCTCCCTGTCTTTTGTAAATAAAGCTATGACGGGCTTTGTGCCTAAACTTGAGTTTTAGTCAGCCCATAGAGCTAAGGCTATGGCAGCAGTGATGATTTGAACATCTACTGGTATGGTAAATTTACTTATACACACACACACACACACACACACTCTCTCTCCCTCCCAATAGACACACGCACACAACTGTAAGGGCAGAAGTTTGAAAACAGAGCCGTTTGCTCTCTCTCTCTCTGTGCATACATATATGTATATGTATATGTATATATATATATATATATATATATATATATGTGTGTGTGTGTGTGTGTGTGTGTGTATACATATCATTATTACTCATCTTAAGAGGAACTTACAACCAAAAATGTGTTTGTACTGGCTTTATAGTAAGCCACAATTATTCCTCATGAATTAGGAGTGCCATGGGTAAGGGAGTATTTTGTCACAGAAATATTGAACACAGATTTAAATTTCCTGTGTCAGGTGTTGAAGGTGATTCTATTTAATAATTTCTTCTTTTTTTCAAAGAGATATGTTTTCAAGAAGTAATTGGTGTTGCTGAAGAGGAGATGATAGTCCCAGTTATGCAAGTACTTTTATGATATGATGGACAAATTTGTATGCTTACAGTAACAAGTATTTCAAGTTTGCAACTTATTTTTATTATTACATAAACAAATTGTTTTTTTTTGTTTTTTTTGGGGGGGGTAACCCAGACAAGTGACAGAGTCTTAAAAAAAAAAAAGATTTGACTACCATTACCAAGGAGTTTGTTTAATTTGCTGATTAGCAGAAAAGAGATTATGTGTCTTGTTGTGAGTGTTGCATAAGAAATTTTCTGCGGCTATATATAAAAGCAACTGCGTATTTAAAGTTTGGTAGCATGCTTCCAGAGTACATCACAAAAAGTGTTGTGAAAGGTCAGTTTATTAAGTTAAGTAGATAAACTGTTGTGATGGTGCATTTCAAAAAGAGCTAGATGACATGGTGAAAAAAGTTTGGGAAAATGTCACCCTGACAGACTCTTTATGGACATTAGAAAGGAAATAATGAGAGAACTATGATATATAAACCCATTACATTTTGAAAGTGAACAATTGCATACTTTTAACAACAGTGCTGCTGATGATAGATGTTTAGGTTTCCTTTTGACTTTTAGTCTTGATTCTAAACAAATTAAAGATTCAGTTTATTAATAAAAATTCTTGAATCAGAGGAGAGACTTAAAGACATTATAGAGGGGTAGGATATTTTTTTTATAAGTAAAAGGAATTTTAATTTAAAATCACTGTTACAGACTAGCACTGATACTCTGGTCTAAAGTTTACTTTTAGTTGACTGACCAAAAAAGCAGAGTGTTTATTTTCATTTTTGGACTGGTGTAGTTTCAGACATTTTTTTTTCAATTTTAGTTAGTTTTGACATACGAACATTGATATAATGTACAGCAGTATTCTTCTTTGCATTGATATTATGTAATGCACTTCTTCACGCATACATATATGGGTCATTCGGGAGTGAAAAGGTTATTCCAGACTTCTCCCAAATGAAAGTATTTCCGCACTTAAAGGTGAAACCATACTTTCTAAGAAAGTGGAAAAGATAAGGATCCAAGATGATTGATTTATTAAAATATGCAAGTATTTTCAACTAGCACTTTAATCTCTTTGCAAAATAAGCACAGATACTTCATCAGTCAGCATACACTTCTAAGTATTTTTGCTTAATATATGGCTCATGCCAGTTTGGTCAAGTGACGGTATTTCGAGTTACACTTTAGTGATTGCTCTCAGTCATAAACTGACCTGAGGGTAGTGTTGTCTGTATAGTAGAATGTTTTGCTAAATATCCCCTCAGTGTTCTCTTCTTACAGTCAGTCCTGCATAGAGGAGGTATGTGTCATATGTTATTACATTGCTATTTGTTCTTAGACTGCGTAAAGTAGTGTGTTATATTTGTCACAATTTCATTCATGATCTCTGTCTATGGAAATATATATATGTGTGTATATATATATATATATATATATATATATAAATATATATATATATATATATGTATATATATATGTATATATATATATATATGTATATATATGTATATATATATATATATATATACGTATATATATATATATGTATATATATATGTATGTATATATATATATATATATATATGTATATATATATATATATATATATATATATATATATATATATATATATATATATGTATGTATATATATATATATATATATATATATGTATATATATATATATATATATATATATATGTATATATATATATATATATATGTATGTATATATATATATATATATATATATATATATATATATATATATATATATATGTATGTATATATATATATATATATATATATATATATATATATGTATGTATATATATATATATATATATATATATATATGTATATATATATATATATATATATATATATATATATATATATATATATATATATATGTATATATATATATATATGTATGTATATATATATATATATATATATATATATATATATATATGTATATATATATATATATGTATATATATATATATATGTATATATATATATATATATATATATATGTATGTATATATATATATATATATATATATATATATATATATATATATATATATGTATGTATATATATATATATATATGTATGTATATATATATATATATATATATGCATACATATATATATATATATATATATATATATATATATATATATATATATATATATATATACACACATACATACATATATATACACACACACACACACACACACACACACACACACACATATATAAAACATTGTTTTCATGTACTGGTTAATCACATGAATTATAGTAAGTGATGGTGTTATATTGTACAACAAAATGTAAAGTTAACCGGCACCACGACACTTAATACTTTTAAACGGCAGGAAATTTATTATAGCTTGCTAGTTCTAGACATTCACCAATGCTGCGGTGGTGGTGCTCTGGTAGCGTTGCCTCACAGTAAGACGTTGTCCTGTTCGATTCTCAGCTAGACCGTCTTCTGTGTGGAGACATGCGTGAATGGGCGTACCTTCTTTGAAAGTTGTGTGTCAGGGCCGGCAACTCGGCACGTAAAAAACTACTGCCAATCATTAGCAGACCGGAGTTCTGCTGTGGCAACCCCTAACCACGAAAAGCTGAAAGACACAAGTACTAGACATTCACCAATACAGGCCTCTTCAGGCCAATAGTTAGCTGATTTAAAACACATGGATTAAATACAAAAAGTAAAAGGTCATGTGACTTCACCTTTAAAGAGGTAACACACAAAAAAGACCCATGCATCGAACAATACTTTACACATACTAAGAATACTAAAAAAATACAAATATCTGCATGTAACTAAAAAACATATGTTAAAACTTTTACATCTATCTGTATATCAAAATTATTTAATTTTATTTTGTTTATCTTTCAGACCTGGCTTCATTGTCACACTTTCATTGAGACCAGGTGGACAGTGTGCTTTAAAACGTATTATCCAAAAAAATAAATAAATAAAATGTATTATCCACTTATTTTCAATAATTTCTGAGTGGTTCTTCAGGTCACCACCTCTTAAGCTTTCCTGTATATTTTGTAAAATAAAAAAGCAAAATTCGTAAGATTTGTCTGTTTAATATGACTGTATAATGCATTTGTGTCTAGCTGCCTTTTTATGTGAGATATATGCTTCCAAATTCTCTCTTTGAACTTTCTATTTGTTTTACCTATGTAGAAGGCAAGACATTTCAGACATTTTGCTATGTATATTATGTTGTTAATATTACATGTTCCATGGCATCTAAGATGGAATGGTTTTAGACTAACTGGATGCTTAAAAGTTGTTTCTGTAGAGGCATACCTGCAGTATTGACAATTATTGCATTTTTAAATTCCATAGTCAGATATAGATGCTGTGTTTATGTACTTCTGCTCCTTATAACACAAGATGTTTTTTACAGTTCTAGATTTTTTATATCCAAAGGTAAGCTCATCTACATCTTTGTCCTTAAAAGTAGGAATATATTGTAACATGTACCAGTGTTTTTTAATAATATCCTGTATTAGATGAGTATGAATATCACGGGGTAGAGCACACCTAAATAAAGCTGTTTTTGTGTCCGTAACTTTATTATTATTGCTTGATGAAGTAATGTGATTATCAGAAAATATGGGTTTAATGCTATCTTGCTGTATTTGTGTTACTATATCCTTTACATTATGTTCCTTATAGCCTCTTTTTACAAAATTATTGGCCATGTTATTAAACTGTATATCCACGTTTTAATTTCTTGTATTCAGTCTAGCCATATGGGTAAACTGATTTTTTGCTGCAGTTTTAAAAACATGAGGAGGCTGCATACTACAGTTGTGCAAATATGTAGTTTCCTGGCGTCATTCTTAAGTAATGTAGTTTCAGTTTTACCATTGGTTCCCTTAAACAATCTAATGTCTAAAAAGTCTATTTGTGTATAATGTATGGTATGTTTAAATCGTAAAAATTCAGTAGTTGAATTTAAATATAATAGAAAGTCTGAAAATGCAGAAAAAGAACCATTCCATATCAAAAACAAATCATCCGCAAAATGCATATAAACAAAACATTATTAAGAAAGCTATTATTCATTAAAAAAAATAAATTCAAGTACCCATTTATTCATAGCTATTAGCCATGGTGCTGGTTTACTTAACATTTTCTTTTATTTTACTTGATTTTTTAAGTACGCCGGCTTTATCTACATGGCAGAATTATTTTATATTTATGGTATTATATTGTGCCTATCAGTGTAGTGCCATGCTTTGATAATTTATTCAATACTGATGTATATTTATACTGCATTACTGTGGTTCTCTATCATTATACTTTCTGCTACAACTACTTTGAGCTTACATGCATACACTTTTTTACCATCACTCTACTCTCATATTTCACCTGCATTATCTTGCTAGGACTTACTGTAGTCCTTCCTCCATTTTTTTCTTGTATAATAAGTACTAACTTTATTGTGTCAATGTAATTGTACAGCTTAGTAGAGTTTATTTTTTTCTTTCTTTCTTTTCAGAGCCTGTGGTCACTACATCTGACCCCGATATTGCAGGAGCTCTGTCACAAAGCCCTGCACCTTCAAGTTTACTGAGATTTTTGTTATTTTTTTTTGTAAACATATTTATCATGAAGAACCTTGCTGCTTATTAACTTTAATCAGTTAAATGCATGCCTGCTCTATGACATAGTAGGACCCCTTACTAAGTTGTCCACTGTTTCATTTTGCTTGACCAGTAGACTGCACTGCATATGCCAGGTATTTAGTGTCAGGAAATGACAGAAAACCTCTTTTAATTGCATCTTTGTTAATTGCTTTGTTCTGGCTATAAAGTAATTGCTGTCCGTCATATATTTACCTGAACCTTCACTTTGTTTGTATTTGTGTCTTTCGGCTTTTCCCGGTTAGGGGTCGCCACAGCGGAACTCCGGTACGTCATAACCAAAAATCAAACCATCCTGACCTTACTTTTCAACCCATCCCTTTATCCTAAATTAAAAAAAAAACTACTACAAAAACTGAAACCTTGCTCAACCTCAGCAGACAACCTTTCACCAGAATACCTAAAGCTTGCCGCAGGGACAATAGCATTCCCTGTTAGCATCTTAATTAATAGAGCCATAGCTGAATCACATGTCCAAAACCTATGGAAAGATCACACATTACCCCTTTACATAAGGGAGGGAACTTCACTGACCTGACAGACTTTCATCCTATTGCAGTCTTGCCCCCCTCTCTAAGATTCTAGAAAAATGTGTGCACCTACAACTTTTCCAACATCTTACACACAACACCCTGCTTTCCCAAACTCAGCATGTTTTAGACCTGCACACAGTACCTCAACATCCTTAGCTTCTTTCATGGACTCTTGTCATCAAAGACTGTGACACTGGCAAACCAGTGTCTGCAGTATTTCTAGATTTGTCAAAAGCATATGGCATGGTATCTTACACCATATTCCTTAAAGAACTTTGCAGCATTGGTTTATCCTCCTCCTAACATCCCTCGGATCTCGTATGCTGCTTAGAATTTAGATGTGGTTGCCTTAAACTCTAGAGTTTTCAGTGAGAGATAAGTGAGTTTTCCATTTTTCTTCTCTAAAAGCATTTACAAGTAACTATTCCCTTAATTTTTAATTTTAATTTTTCATTTTAAGGTGTTTCTTTCATTATCTTTCTTGTAGTTCTTAAATACCATTGCTGATGTTTTTCCTTTTCATCTTTTCCTTTCTGCCTGTTCAAAAAAAAATGTTTACCTTAAATTCTGTCTCTCTTAACTAGGAAAATGTCTGAGAAAGGTCCAGCAGGTTTTAAAAAATGCGTTAAATGTGGACACAAGTTGCTTTTGGCTGATGCTCACTGAACCAAAACACAAGAATGCAGTATTTGTCGTGGGTTCAACCCCAAGGCTTTAGCAGGTAAGAAAGATAAGCTGATTTTTAATAGATTACTGCCATCTTCCTTTTCTGAAACCATTGCTGAAGTTCAGTCCCCCAAACATAAATCTAAAGACCTGTCAGAAAGGCCTAGGTCCTTGGATTCTCCAGCCTCTACCTCCTCTGAACAAGAAGAAAGAAAGAAAAACTTGATCCAAAGCTATAATCTTATCCTACCATACATATTTCAGATCCTACATCCTTAGATCCTACATCTTCAGATCTGAAGCCCTTATGAAGAACTACATGTTCACCAAGTTTGGATCTGGTTTCTTCCAGGGTGCCCTCTCCCTTTTTAGAGAGGAACTCAGTCCTGGTATCCTCTCATTCCCCCAAGAGTGTCACAGAAGCAGATGGGGAGAGGATGATGAGGAAATTTTTCATGGAGCAAATTCAGGGAGTTCTTACGTTTCTACCCCTTCGGGTCAGGAAGTCTGTCCATATACCACTTCACTGATAACAGCTCCTTCTCTAATTCAACCAGTGGCTTTAGAGCCCTCGGATCTGAGCTTTCTGGGTCCGTCTGGTTCGTATCTGAAGAGAACATAGTCTTTCGATCTGGTTGCTGCTCTGATTGCAGTGGCTGTAATATCCTTGGTGCTGGATGACTCTCAGAGCCAAAGCTTCCCTGTCAGTTCCAAGAGGATGTAGTCGGCTCTAAGGTTTTTGGAGCCATCCCTACCTCTTGGAGCTTCGGCATTGGATAGTTCATCTCCAACTTCTGCCTCAAGTGGATTGCTCTTGGCGGGTCCTTCCTACTCAGATCCACCCTGTACTTCTCAGATGACTTTGCACCATGATCCTGAACATTCTACTTCATAAGGATAGTCAGCCCAAAGCTTCTAGTCTTCCTAGCAGTGTATTTTGATCTCTTCTGATACTTCTCTGGACCACCCCAGTGAGGAAGTCCCTAGGAAGAGAAAGTGCAAAAGAAGGCATTAGGACTTTTTTCGGGAGTCGGTCACTGAGGATACTGATTTCATTGAAGGGGATGGGTCCCCAAAATCGCCACTTGACGTCTCATTTGGAGACATTCTGGAGATCCTAAAGCAAAAGGTTGGCTGATCTTCCCAAAACCTTTCTCCTGAGGAATCAGTATTTCTGGAAGCATTTAGTTCTGGTCCGTCTGTCTCCTCCATTATTCCACTGGTCGATGAACTTATTGATTTAATTTCCAAACAGACATGGAAGGAACCTGATATGACTGAACCAGTCCCCAAGAGACCAAACTGGATTCTGGTTCCACCAGTAGGCCAGTAATATTGAAGTAAAGGGGTTCAAGTAGATGCCATGGTTGTTGTGGTGACTACAAAAAAGAAACTTGGTGAACAGAGTTCCTCTGTCCAGCCTCTTAATAGAGAGTCAAGAGATGGAATCGTATTTATGCTTCAGCGACATTTGCAGCTAGATCACTGAACTATTTAGCCCATTTTACTAGGCTACAAAGAGATTTGATTAAAGAATTACCTAAATCTCATTCTGGAACTGGAACTGCTGAGGCTCAATCTTCATTAGTCTCTCAGTTTGCTACCCTACAGGCCATATCCAGTTTTCCATGAGGCTTATCTTGCACACTGCAGTAGGTGCCTCAAGGGCTACTGATTCAGGCATTTCCAACAGGAGGCATGCCTGGATGTGCCTGTGTGATTTTGTAGAGCCTTTCAAGTTATCGTTTGTCAATGCTGTCTTTGACGGTACTACTTTGTGTGGCCCAACAGTAAAAGACACGCACTTCAGGTGTGAGAAAGATGGAAATACCCTCTCTGCAGTGGGCATGTGTTTTTCAACCCCTCAAAGGTCCTTTTCCAGGAGTCAAAGGGGAAGTCAAAAAATTTGATTCAGAAAATCTCAGGATCTTTTCCAGGAGACACATGGAATTAGTTCCCCCAGAGGTGGAGGGGAGAGCAATAATGGAAGAGAAGGCCAGCAAAACTGGGGGGTCTAGAGATTCATGTTCTGACAAACCCTTTCAGTGCTCTTGAATGGAGGCCTGATTGCCAAGCTCTGGAGGCATTCGGGGGTCGGTTGTCTCTGCACCAGAGAACATGACTAAGTATTATAAAGAGACATGGTGCAGAGAATTATTTCCAGAGGTTATATAATTCCATTTTCTCAACCTCTACCATTATCTAGAAAAAATCCAGATGCTCCACCCAGTCAGAGGAAAACAGCAGCAGTAGAAATCCAAAATCTGCTAGAAAAAAAGAGTCATCCAAGAGGTCCCACCCGATCACGTAGAATCTGGAACTTACTCAAGATTCTTTTTAGTGCCAAAGTAAACAGGGTACTGGAGACCAGTTTTGGATCTCAGTGTATTGAACAGTTCAGTTTGACATACAAAGTTCTGGATGGTGATGGTTTAATCCATTCAGCCTTTTCAGGGCAAGGATGACTGGATGTGCTGAATAGAACAAGATGCATACTGTCACATAAAGATGAACAGATGATCCAGAAGTTACTTATGCTTCTGGCTGGGAGCCAGTCATTATCACTTCAGAGCACTACCCTTTGACCTCACCACAGCCGACAGGGTGTTCACCAAGTGCATGGCAGTGGTCACAGCTCACTTAAGACTGCAAGGATTCCAGGTGTTGCCATATTTAGATGACAGGCTCATTACAGCCCCGACTAGGCATCAACTGATAGAAGGTCGGGATCAGGTGTTATAGACCTGTTCACATCTTGGAATAACCGTAAATTACAAAAATCTCATCTGCAACCAACCCAGACATTAGAATTCATAGGGACAGTGTTCAACACAACATCTATGGTAGTTTTCTTCCTCTATTGAGAGTGCAGACAATAAGGATGCAGTTCAGGAAAATAATTTTCCATACCAGAATTTCAGCCCGATTGATTCTGCAAGCCCTGGCATCAGTGTTAGCAGCAATAAGTTTAGTCCCTTCAGTAAGACTCCACATGAGAATTTTTCAATGGATGTTAGTAACACAATGGTCAGTGCTTTTGCAGACCATGTCTACAAAGTTAAGAATAACCCAGGTATGCAAACAATACCTTTTGTGGTGGATGCAGTCAGAACAGCTGTTACTAGGTCGTCCTTTCATCCTCCTTCAGCCCAAGGCCACAGTGACCATGGATGCTTCCCATATTGGGTGTGGGGCCACTTCCCGGGGAAAACGGTCCAAGGCACTTGGTCCCTTGTAGAGGTCAACCTGCATATCAGTGCTCTGGAGATGAGAGTGGTGCTCCTAGTGTTGCAGGCATTCGAGGACTCGCTTCCCTTTGGGACAGTTGTAATCCACACAGATATCACGTCAGTAGTCTGATACATCAACAAGCAAGGGGGAACCAGGTCTTATCCACTGTGTCGAGAAGCCTTCAGAGTGTTGCAATGGGTGATATCTTCCAACTGCTTTCTAATAACAACAGCACATATTCCGGGGAAGTCCAGTGTGATAGCAGACAAACTGAGCAGGTCCATTTTACTACCTCATGAGTGGTCTCTCAACAACAAAGTGACTCAAATGATTTTCGGTCAGTAGGGCCAGCCTTGCTACGATCTTTTTGCATCTTCCCTGAACAGCAAGTGCAACAGCAGCAGCAGCTTTGCCCTGATCCCCCAAGCAGGCGAATCACCAAGGGATTCTCTGCTCTGCAGTTAGCCTCCGGTCTTCTGTATGCTTATTCTCCAACTCCCCTAATTCCCAAATTCCTCAGAAAGCAGCCCGGTTGAAGAGCAAAGTCATCCTCATTGCACTTTACTGGCCTCGGCAAATTTGGTTCCCTTCTTTTGGCCTTGTCTACTATACCCAGCTTGGATTCTGGATCTAATTCCAAACCTTCTGTGTCACATTACAGGCATGGTTCACTCGGATATCTCCAATCTCAAACTAACAGAGTGGTTTCTCCAATTTCTTTATTAGCTTTCTTCCCCTGTTCATTCCATACTTTTATTTTCCCATAAGCCTTCCACTAGGAAACTCTACAGGAGTAAATGGAGAAGGTTTGTTGGACAGAACAGAAACAGATAGATCCCTTCTCAGCTCCAGTTCATTCTGTTCTAGAATTTTTAGAAAGTTTGTTTAATGAGGGTGCTAGTTCATCAATTATTAAAGATTAACTCTCAGCCATCTCTAACTTTGATGTGGGATTATAAAATCTTTCCCTGGCTTCCTCTAAATTGTGCAAAGCATTTTTGAAAGGTACTCTTCTGCTAAAACCCCCGTATAAGACATTATACCACCATGGGATTTAAATTTCATACTGCAAGCCTTAATAGACTCTCTTTGAACCTGCAGACAAATGTGATCTTAATTTCTTGACCTAGAAAACTGTCTTTTTAGTAGCAATTACATCTGCTATAAGAATTACAGAACTTCAAGTGTTATCTTCTAAGCCCCCATATTTGATTTTTCATAAGTATAGGGCCATGTTACATACTAATGCTTCCTTTCTTCATAAAGAGACATCAGAATCCAATACCAATCCATTAACTTGCCAGTATTTTACCACATTATACAAATAAAGGGTAATATATACTGCACTTACTGGATGTTTATAGGTTCATAGGTGTGTACTAGGCTAATGGCCATGGGGCCTTTACAAGCCTAGCCATGGGATTAACCAGGCGTAGTGCCACCCGACCTTAGTTCCCAGTGCTTCTGTCAAGTAGAGCCACTGGTTTTATCCCCGGGGTGAATTTTCTGTTTCCCATCCACTCATCAAGATTCCTCTTGAAGAGGGTCAGCGAGGTGCTCTGCTTGACATGTATGGGAAGTCTGTTCCATAGCATGGGCAGTCTCTGGGTTATGTACCTGTCCGTCCAGCATGTTCTGTTAATTGTGGTAATGAGGTTGAGGTCTCTGGAGCGTGTGGTGTGGAGGGATTGGGATTTCTTTAGATGTAGCATTTCTAACAGAGCTGGGTCAAACATGGCTTTGTAAGTCAAGCAGAGATCGCCTCTAAGTAGGTGATATGAGACAGAGAATAGTTAGAGTTTTTTGAGACTGTCCATATAGGACAACCGTTTAAGGCCTAGTATCCTCTTTCTGAGGTACTTTTGCGGCCTTTCCAGTTGCAGATGTCTAGTGAGGTACATGCCAAATGGGGCATTGTACTCGATGATTGGCCTAATGAGGGAAGAGTAGAGGAAGACAATGACCTCTTTCTTCCTGGATGCAAAACCCTTAGTAATGAGATGTACCACATAGAAGGACTTTCTTGACCACAGTGGCAATGGTTCATAGGTAAGTACTACGCTGTCTGCCAGAGGGCATCTATAAGCCTAGCCAGAATGTGTTGGCTTTTGCTGCCCCCTTAGATTGGTTCCCTGTGCCTCGGTCCAGCAGAGCCATTAGTTTCCTGTGCCTCTGTCCAGCAGAGCCACTGCAGTGATCTCCAGGGTAAATTTTCTGTTTCCCAACCACTCATCAAGGTGTCTCTTGGAGATTGTTAGTGAGGGGCTCTGCCTAATGTAGATTGGAATCCTGTTCCAAAGCATGGGGAGTCTCTGGGACAGGAATCTATCCCTCCAGCACACCCTATTTATCATTGTGGTGAGGTTTAGATCCCTAGAGCGTGTGGCTCTTGGGTATTTGTTTTTTTTTTTTAGATGTCCATCAATTCTGGGTTTGACATGGCCTTGTATGTCAAGGCAGAGATCACCTCTGAGTAGGCGATATGCAACCGAGTACAACTGGAGTTTCTTCAGTCGGGCTGCATAGTGCATATGTTTGAGGCCAGTAATCCTCTTGGTGAGGTACTTCTGTGGTCTTTCCAGCTGTTGCAGGTATCTTATAAGGTACATCCCAAATGGGGCGTTGTACTCTATGATGGGTCTGATGAGTGATGAGTAGAGGGGCACAATAACCTCTTTTGTTCTAGATGCGAACCCTTTTATGATTAGGTGGGTCACATAGAAGGATTTTCTAACCACCTTGGCAATATGATTATCAAAGGAGAGATTACTATCTACTTGGGTCCAGATCCCTTATTACAGTTTCTGCATTTAGGGGACTACCACGCTTGTGATAGTTCGTGGGTACTTTGTTTTTTCCAAAGGGGATGACTATGCACTTTTTGGCATTCAACTTGAGGCCATGATTTTGACGCCAGGTATCTGTCTCAGTGAGATCCTTGTGGAGGATGTCTGTATCAGCTGGAGAGTCAATCATGCTCCCCAATTTGCAGTCATCTGCGAACTCAGCCATAGTCCTCCTGTGCTTGTCTGTACCTCTGAGAAGTATATACCGAACAGGAGGGGTCCCAGGACTGAGCCCTGGGGGATGCCACTTGTAACTGGTTTAGAGTCGGACCTAGAGCCTGCAACTCTCACCATGTGGGCTCTGTCTGTGAGCCAATTGGCAACCCATCTCGTGACGTAGGGGTTTATGTTCAGGTTGGTGAACTTGTCTATAATACCAGAATGGGGAATAGTGTTGAAAGCCTTTGCGTGGTCTAGGTAGGCTGTGTGGACCACCTTTCCCTCATCTAAAGCCTTGGTAACTGTCTCAAAGAAGTCCACCAGGTTTAGGAGGCATGATCTGCCCTTAACAAAGCCAAACTGGGTAGGGTCCAATGTTTGAAGGTTTCCAATGTCTCTGTTAATGAATTCCATGATGATGCGCTCCATAGCCTTGCAGACCAGGCTAGTCAGGCTTTTAGGGCGATAGTTCCCATGGTCCGTTGTGGCTCCACCTTTGTGGAGTGGGATAACTGTTGCTGTGCGCCACTCTATGGGTATGTAGTCTGTAGAGAGGCTGAGTTTGAACAGTGTGTTTAGGTGAGGGGTTAGTTCATTTTAAAGCTCGTGTAAGACACAGCTTGGGACACCGTTTGGTCCCATTGAAGTTGTATTTTTGGCTTTGGATAAGGCTGTTTTAACCTGTGTGTCAGTGATTCCTGGGGCACTACATTCTTCTGGTATGGTTGTGGGCCCTTTAGGGGGTGAGAGGGGATGAAGTTTACACTAAACCTGTCTGCCAGAATGTTGGCAGTATCAGTTGGTTCAGTGTATTTTGTACCATTCTGCACTAACTCAGAGCAGATCTGAGAGTTTCCACTTAGGTTCTTGACATAGCTAAAGAATGCTTTGTGTTTATCTTTGGAGTCCTTGGCAATTTTTCTTTCGAAGCTAGCCTTGGATGATTTTATGAGTGATCGTAGTATCTGATATTGTTAATCCTCATTCATTCGTTATGCATGGGTATCAGTTCCGAGCTCGCCTCAGCTTCAAACGCTCGAGCTAAACTCTTACCCACAACCCCCCTCTCCCTGTTACCTCAGATTTTGTTTGCCGCATTGCCATCCGGTCATGTCAAGCTACTTCTCTTGAGCTAAGTACAGTCAATTGTTGTTTAATTGTTTTACAAATTACTTTTCTGTCAGAAAAGTTGATACTTTATTGTCTCTTACTCTATCGCATCTAGCGGTCATAATTTCCTCAGGTTTTTCTGTTTTTCCTTACTTCTTTTATTGTGAGGTATTCTCTCTTTATCATCGTTGGTAATCTTTTTCCCTTTTCTCTCTCATACCTTCGGTACTCTCTTGTACCATTGTTGGTACTTTTCTGTGAATTAATTTGCTGTCATGGCAGATAAAAAAGGTAGTCCGGGGTTTAAGCAGTGTTCTGATTGTGGACACAAACTGCCTACTTCTGATGCACACTATTTGTGTGTTTATTGTTTGGGAGCTTCCCATTTATCTGTTAAACCTCCCTGTACTATTTGTGAGAACTTTTCTAATAGAACTTTGTTGAAAAAAAAACAAGCTGATACTGAAGGGACTTCTAAAATCTCCCTTTTCGGAGGCTATTTCTGGGTCGGAGGTCTCAACCCCTCCCAAAGCCCATAAGAAAACGGATGTTTCTGCTAAGGCTAAATCCTTGCCTTTGTCCCCGGCTGGGGACTCTCACCAACCAAAACCTAAAAAAGCTAAATTTTCAGCTCTGGAGCTCTCTCGGTCAGCCCCATTGCTTTCGGTGCCTAGACCTTCGGCTCCATTAGTGATTTCAGCTCCATCCTCTCCTGCAGCCTTCTATATATCGGCACCGAGGGGCTCCTCAGTTCAGACCATTACCACTGTATCGGCACCAACCATTCAGTCGGCGCAGACCTCAACTGCTTCTGCTCCGAGATCTTCCTCAGAACCGAGGCCTTTATTGTTGACTCCAGTTTTGTTGGTTCCAGCTTCGGTGCTGACTCCCACTTCAGCACCGATCCCTGTATCAGTGCAGACAATGACCTCAGCACCTATGACTACTTCGGTGCAGACAACCTTAGTCTAGTCTTTCTCAGCACCATTGTCCTCGGTGCAGTCAGATGAGATGGGCACCGAGTCTGCCTCTTCTGTGGACAGGCCTGTTTCTCCCTCAGTATCCGTGAGGTCCACTAGAAGCCTTTCCGAACATGATGTGTTGTGTCTTGTGGACCAGGTACTCTTGGCCAGAGGTATCCCACCCTTCAGGAACTATCCTTCCTTGGGAGGTGATCGCCCATCTCCAAAGACCCCTTCTTATTCTCCTCCTTCATTGCTTTTGAAATCCATGGATATAGCACAGTCTTCCCCTTCTGCGGTTCCCTTTATGGATCTCACTAAGGAACCGCAGTTGCCTTCATGGCAGGAAAGTTTTGCTATGACCCAGGATGTCATCTGTGACATGCATAGCTTGCTGCTCCACAGTCATCCAGGGACTCCGGGTCAGCAGGCTGAGCTACTTAGGGGAGGGGTGACCCCTGCCCTAGACATACACTCCTCTTCGGGTTGATCAGCCTTCCAACTGATGGAAAAGGCTTTCGCTGCTGCTGGCGATACTGGACTGTCTATACCTCCGCCCTCCTCTGGTACACTGGTTCCACAAGTCGCATCTTGTGGACTCCGGGTGCAAGGGCCGTAGGACATATTCCCTCAGGAATCCCCTTTTCCGCTGTCTTCTCCAGCTTCTCCCACTGAGGAAGTCCACCGGAAAAGTTCATGTAAGAGGAAGCACATGGACTTCACAGAGTAGTCCCTCATGGAAGACACAGATTTCGATGATGGGGAAGGATCCCCTTGGTCACCCTCTGAGGTATCCTTTGGCAATATCCTTGAAATCCTGAAACAGAGAGGTGACTGGCAGTCCTCTAATCCGACCTTTGAGGAATCTGTGTTCCTGCAGGCCTTTTGCGCCCGGCCTCCTACCTCCTGGTTTACTCCACCTGCCGATGAACTTGTCCAGCTCATCATGCAGCGTGCTTGGAAGGCTCCTGATACCATCAAATCTATTCCCTGGAGGCCAGATAAGATCTTTTCCCCTCCTGCTTTGGATCCCCATTGGTCCAAAGGTCTTTCTGTAGATGCTTTGGTGGGGGCGGCTGCAACAAAAAAGGATCTGGCAGAAGAAGAAAGCCAGACTGTCCATCTGCCTAACAATGAGTCCTGGGCCCTGGACAGGATAGGGAAGCGCACCTTTGCTTCAGCGACCTTTGCTATCAGGTCCCTGAATTATATGGCACATTTCACCAGGCTTCAAAGGGATCTGGTTTCTGAGCTCTCTGAAACCTTGGCTGGTGCCGTGTCTGATGAGGTCCGTGACAAAGTGGTCTCTCAGCTGGCCATCATTGAATCTATGTCTAACTCCTCTATGCGACTGATATCTCACGCATCAGTAGGAGCAGCTAGAGCAGCGGATTCAGCTGCGGTCTTGAGACGACATGCCTGGATGCACTTGTGCAACTTCGCGGAACCTTTTAAGTCTTCTTTTCTTAATGCCCCCATTGAGCCATCCTCGTTGTTTGGGCCCAAAGTTAAAAGCACACTGGCCAGATGTAAACAGGACGGTAAGAACCTTTCTGCCATAGGTGTCCATTATTCTTCCCCTCGACATGCTTTCTCCCGAAACCAAAAGAGTGGGAAGATATGGTTCAAGAAATCTCAGGGTTCTTTCCGTGACACACAGGCCGAGTTCTCCCCCAGAGGCAGAGGGGGAAACTCACAGGGAAGACTCTCCTTTTGGGGCACAGGGGGACCGTGTAACCAGGGTTCCAGGGATTCTTTCCCTGGTCAATCCTACCAGCGCTCCTGAAGAGCGGTCCAACCCCTTTCCTCTGGAGGTGGTTGGGGGACGTTTCTTCTTGTACGCTTCTGCCTGACTAACCATCACCACAGATTCTTGGGTACAAAGAATCATAACCAGAGGTTATCATATCCCCTTTGATCTTTGTCCTGTCCCTTCAAAAAATGTTCCTGACATTCCACCCAGTCAAAGGGAAGAAGCAACACTAGAGATAGAAAATCTGCTAAGAAAAAGAGTCATCCAAATAGTCCCTCCAGACCAGATAGGATCCGGATTCTACTCAAGACTATTTTTGATGCCAAAGAAAACCGGGGACTTGAGACCAGTTTTGGATCTCGGTGTATTGAACAAGTTTTTGAGAGTACAAAAATTCCAGATGGTCACAATACAGTCTATCCTCCCACTTTCGGAAAGACAATTGGATGTGCTCTATAGATCTTCAAGATGCGTACTACCACATAAAGGTGAACAGGCCATCAAGAAGATTTCTGCGCTACCCTGCGGGAGCCAGTCACTATCAATTCAGAGTACTGCCCTTCGGACTCTCTACAGCCCCCAGAGTGTTCACAAAGTGCATGGCAGTTGTCACAGCTCACTTGCAACTTCAAGGATTCCAGGTGTTTCCATACCTAGACGACTGGCTCATCTCCGCCCCCACCAGACATCTACTGGAAAAGGCCCTGGTATTCTCTCTCCTCGATGCTCAAAGGCTAGGCATAACCATAAACTGGTAGAAATCCAAAATCTCCCCATCTCAGTTGACAGAATTCATAGGGGTTATATTGGACACAAAAAACTGCAGAGCTGCTATTCCAGAGCACAGAATTCTAAGTATAAAGCTACAACTGATTCCAGTCCTTTTAAAAGAAAAATCCAGGGCTCATTTGGTTCTACAGCTGTTGGGTTCCATGGCAGCCTCCATTACCATTGTTCCACTGGCTAGGTTTCACATGAGGCTTCTACAATGGCTACTGCTCACCCAATGGTATCCCTTTCAGCCATGATTCGAGTAACCCACAGGTGCAAACAGGATTTAAATTGGTGGATGACACACAATCTCTCACAATGGTCTCGGCCCTTCTCCCCCCAGCAACCCAAGGCCACAGTGACCACGGACGCCTCCCTGATGGGGTGGGGGGGCTATGTCAGGGACAGAAAGTCCAAGGCACTTGGTCCCACCTGGAGGCCCATCTGCATATAAACATTCTAGAGCTGAGGGTGGTGCTTCTGGCGTTGCAGACATTCCATCCCCTGCTGCCGTCTGAGACAATTGTGATTCAGTCAGACAATGTGGCGGTGGTCTGGTACATCAACAAGCAAGGTGGAACCAAATCTTACTCCCTTTGTCAAGAGGCCATGAGGATATGGCAATGGGCGTTGGCTACCAACTGTTTTCTTCTAGCAACGCACATTCCTGGGAGTTCCAAAGTGATAGCAGACAGACTCAGCAGGTGCATTCTTCAACCTCACGAGTGGTCCCTGAATCTCTTGATAGCGGCAGAGAACTTCCACCGCTGGGGCTGTCCTTGCTGTGACCTCTTTGCATCCCTGACCAACTACAAATGCAGCAACTACTTCACCCTGATTCCCCCTCCGGGACAGTCACCCAGGGACGCTCTAGTCCACAATTGGCCCTCGGGTCTTCTTTATGCATTTCCACCCTTTCCCCTCATTCCCCAGTTTCTGAAGAAAGCCTGGCTGTTGAAGAGCAAGGTGATCCTCATAGCACCATATTGGCCTCGACAGATTTGGTTCCCCTTCCTTTGGCCTCACCTACTAGATCGACCATGGATTCTCCATCCAACCCCAGAGTTGATCTCACACCCACAGAACCTGATTTATCCCAACCTGAACAGCCTGAAGCTAACGGCTTGGCTACTCCAGTTCCCTTGATTTGCGAGGCAGAATGATCTTTCTTTACCAGTACGTGATATTCTCATTGCTTCTCATAAGTCTTCCACTAGAATTACTTATCTGAGCAAGTGGAAAAGATTTACCTGTTGGCTGAAAGATAAACAAGTAGACCCCTTTTCAGCACCAGTGTCGTTAATACTAGACTATCTGGCTGACCTGTTTCTATCGGTCATTTGGCTGCAATTTCTAATTTTCATGAGGGTGTCCAAGATTCCTCTCTTATGTCCTATAAATTGTGCAAGACCTTCATAAAAGGTGTGAATCATCTGAAGCCACCTTTTAGAGAACCTATTCAACCATAGGATTTATCATTAGTTCTACAAGTTCTGACAATGGCACCTTTCGAACCAGCCTCTTCTTGCGACCTCAGTATTTGTCATGGAAAACCTTGTTTTTGGTCGCTATTACTTCTGCCAGACGTATTTCTGAACTTCAAACTTTATGTATCAAGAGTCCATACTTGATTTTTCATAGAGATAGAGTGTCTTGAGAACTAATCTGTCATTTCTGCCTAAAGTGATCTCTGAAATGTCTATGCCTAAAGTGATCTCTGAAATGTCTATTAATCAAGCCCATTGAATTGCCAGTTTTCTTTCCCAGTCATTCAAACAGATGAAAGTATTGCCTAAATACCCTAGATATACATAGGCAAATCCCTTTTTACTTAGGACTAAACCCTTTCGTAAATCTGACCAGTTATTTTTGGCCTTTTCTGGACCTAGATTAGGATCTGCTGTTGCTAAGGTCACATTAGCTAGATGGTTGAAGGACTGTGTGACCTTTATTTACACACAACGTAATATCTCTTTGCCTACTACCATGAAAGCTCATTCAACAAGGTTGGTGGCAACTTCTGCTGCCTTCCATGCCAGAGCTTCTTTACATGACATCTGTGCAGCTGCAGCTTGGGCTATGCCTCATGCCTTCAGCAATCATTACAAATTGGATTTGGCCTCCAGGGAAGAGCATCTTTTGGTTCTATAGTGCTCAGGAATGTCCTTCCATGAGAGCCTCCCAGGAATAGAGGTAGCTGGGGACTCTGTCCCATGTGTAAGGAGTGAACGAGGATTAACAATATCAGATAAAGAAGTTATGTCTTACCATAACGTTCCATCTGTATTGTTGATCCTCGTTCAGTCATTACGACCCTCCCTCCTTCCCCCTCCTGTGGTTTCTAGTGGATCTCACCATCCGGTTCTCCTAGGTTATTAGACCAGAGGTAACCTCTACCTTCTTCAACTTGCAAACTCAATCTGAGGTAACTGGGAGAGGGGAATTATGGGTAAGAGTATAGCTCAAGAGTTTGAAGCTGACGCAAGCTTGGAAAATGGCTGGCTCGGTTCCGAGCTCGGAACTGATACCCATGCGTAATGACTGAACGAGAATCAATAATACAGATGGAATGTTATGGTAAGACATAACTTCTTTTTCTTGCTGATACTGATCAGGGACGTCTTTCCATTTTGGGATTTTATTCTTTTCTGCACTAGTTCCCTCCTTCTATTGTATAGCTTGTTTATGATAGGGGTCCACCAGACTGGTTTCCTTTTCTTGGAGGAGTGACTCTTGGTTTTGCTTGGGATCGCATGATCCATGCATTCTTGCAGGTGCTCATAGAGTGCCTTTATAAGGGATTCAGCAGCTTGGACAGCATTGTCCTTTAGCATGGGGGCTGTGAACCTTTTCACCTCGGTCTTAAGTAACATGAAGTTTGCTTTTGAAAGGTTTTTCACGGGGGTTTCCTTGATTGGGGCTGGGGGCGGAATGTTGATATCCAGAGTGATTAGTCTGTGGTCTGATTTAACCAGCGAGAGTTTGACCTCTGGTGTAGAACACTGGTCGCCCGTGTTGGTGATTACCAGGTCTGATATGTTGTCATCTCTGGTGGGGGGTGTTGACCAGTTGATCCAAGGCATTCAGGTTTATAAATTCTAGGAAGCGTTGGGCAAGGGAGTTAGTACTTGAGTAATTCTCCCAGTTAATGTTTGGGTAATTGACATCACCCAATATTAGGGCATTTGGTAGGACCTTCATATTTTCCAGTGTCTCCAGAAACGCGGAATGGGGGTCCTGGGTCGTGGTGGGTGATCTGTAGCAAGCTACAATTTGAATTGCAGTTTTGCCCATTGTTAGTTGCACATGGATGATCTCTGAGGCATTGTGCTGTGCCACTAACCTGGAGGTGTGGGTATCCTTCATGAATATGGATACACCCCCACCTTTTGTGTTTCGGTCTGGGTTCCGTGGCCAAAAAGTTTGGTATGAGTTATAGCCTGGTAGTGCTGGGGTGCTCTCTGGAACCTTAAACCAGGTTTCTGTTACTGCACAGATATCTATGTTCTCCATACTGAGGAGTGCCTCGAGTGCATGCATTTTGAGGTTTAGACTTCTGACGTTGAGTAGCATTACCCTCGGTTTTTGGTTACTTGTGCTATTTACGGTGTTGGGTTTGTCTTTTGAACCTTGCCTAAAAAAGGCACTATGGGGGTGGCAAAAGCCTTGGCCTGTATTCGAAAGCCTAAGGGTAACAGGTGCAAGCCATCTCTTGCAAAGCAACGTGGCTTATCGAGCATGTCATCCCAGGTGGACAGATACTGGATCCCCTTTGACATCAGAAACTTATCCAGTTGTTGAAATTGAGCATTTTTTCTTTATACTGTGGCATCATTCTTGATGAGGGCAGGATGCTACTCAGGGTCAGGGTCATACCGTCCTGGGCTACCATGATCATAGAGCTCTTCCATGTCTCTTTTCATGTAGTCCAGGCGGTATGTCTCAGGTCATTCACACCAACATGGACAATGACAGAGTCATATTTGTACTTGTTCTGGAGTGACCTTAGTGAGTGTGTTATGTGGTGGATCCTGGCGCCCGACAGGAAGCTAACTGTAACCTTCTTCTTGTCCAGCCTAGTTAGTGGGACTTCAGTGTGCCTGACTATGGAGTCGCCTATTACTAGTGTGTTGGGTATGTTATTTTGCCATAAGGGCTGTGATTGCGTGGCACACTGATTATGTGAAGTATGTGCTTCATGGTTTGTTATTGGGTGTGGAGGTTGCTTGGGTGTCTGCTTTGGAGGTCTCTGTTGCTTTTGCAGATTTTTATTTAGAGCCTCCGAGTATGTTTTAATGTATTTATGTGTGTTATTTGCCAGTGTTGGTTTCGTAAGTCTATGTGAGACTGGTGGTGTGTTGCAAGTATTTTCCTTCTCCTCTTGACTGTCAATTCCAGCCATGGGTTGAGAGCTTTGCCTCCAGTTTGGCTGCATAATTGCATCTCTCGCATATATTAGTGTTTGGTGGTAGAAGGAGAGGGTTGTCTGTATACATGAGGCAGTTGTAACATTGCCTCAAAATGCCCAGATTCATCATTTGGACTGGAGAGTATACCTGTAACTGCCCTTTGGACATGCCTGAATAGGTAAAGTGAGCTGTTTTACTGATTAGCTGGTAGGGACAAATAGAGAGCCTTGTCCTTCTGCCTTCCAGTTTATAGCCTGCTACAGACCACCCTCCCAAACCCAGGAACTCCACTCGGCCTTCCTGAGAACACTGGAAAATATGAAGGTCTCTCCAAACACCATTATATTGGGCGACTTCAACTACCCAAACATAGACTGGGAGCATTACTCTAGCTCCAACACCCTAGCCCAAAGATTCCTAGAATTTATAAACTCAAATGCTATGGAACAACTTGTTACCACTCCCACAAGAGGGGAAAACATACTGGACTTGACCATCACCAACATGGGGACTCTATGCTCCAGACCAGAAGTGTATCCCTCACTGGTAAGATCAGACCATAAACTAATCTCACTGGATATTCACATCCCGACCCCAGCCCCTGCCCAGAAAACCACAGTGAAAAACATCTCTAAAGCAAATTTCACACTCCTCAAAACCGAGGTGGAATCCTTCAAAGCCCCCGGGCCTGTGGAAAATAGGGCCCAGACCGCAGAATCCTTTATAAATGCATTCTATGAACACCTTCAGGAATGCATGGATCATGCAATCCCAAATAAAACCAATACCCAATCCTCCAAAGGCAGACATCGTGTCTGGTGGACCTCAGCCATAAACAAACTATACAATAGAAGGAGGAAGCTACTACATGATAGAGCAAAATCCCAAAAAGGGAAGGCATCTCTGATCAGTATTAGCAAAAAACTACGGGCACTCATAAAATCGTCTAAGGCCAGCTTCGAGAGAAAAATTGCACAGGACACTAAGGATAATCACAAGGCTTTCTTTAGTTATGTTAGGAACCTGGGTGGGAATTCGCAGATATGCTTAGAATTAGTCCAAAATGACAAAAAAATACACCGAACCCACAGACATTGCCAACATCCTAGCTGACAGGTTCAGCGCAAACTTCTCCCCACCAAAAGGGCAAATATCTATCCCAGCAGAGTGCTGCCCCCCTGACATCTCAGATGCTCAGGTAAGAGCCGCCCTCTCCAAAGCAAAAAACACAGCATCAATGGGACCAGACGGTGTCCCGGGCTGCGTCCTACATGAACTCCAAGAAAAGCTAAACCCAAACATAAAACTACTGTTCAATCTCAGCCTTACTACAGGATATGTACCCAAAGAGTGGCGTACAGCAACGGTGGTCCCTCTACACAAAGGTGGTGCCTCAACGGATCCTGGAAACTATCGCCCCATAAGCCTGAGTAGCTTGGTCTGCAAAGCTATGGAAAGGATCATCGTGGACCTCATAAATAAAGATATTGGGGACCTACAGACACTGGATCCTACCCAGTTCGGCTTTGTTAAGGGCAGATCCTGCCTCTTAAACCTGGTCGATTTCTCTGAAACAGTCACTAAGGCCATTGACGAGGGGAAGGTGGTCCACACAGCCTACTTGGACCTCGCAAAAGCCTTCGATACAATACCCCACATGGGCATTATAGATAAGCTCACCAGCTTAAATATAAACCCCTATGTCACTAGATGGGTTGCAAACTGGCTCAAGGACAGAACCCACATGGTTAGAATTGCTGGAGCCATGTCAGACTCCAAACCATGGCGTCCCACAAGGCTCAGTCCTGGGACCTCTCTTGTTCGGTATATATTTCTCAGAGGTACAGGCCAACACGGAAGGACTGTGGCTGACCAAGTTCGCAGATGACTGCAAACTGGGCGCCATAATCGACTCTCCAGCCGACACAAGCATCCTCCAAAAGGGTCTCATAGAAACAGACAACTGGTGCCAGAGCCATGACCTCAAGCTAAACGCCAAAAAGTGTATAGTCATCCCATTTGGCAAAAACAAAGTGCCCACAAATTACCACATAAGTGGTAATCCATTAAGTACGGAAGAAGTAATTAGGGACCTGGGGACCCACGTTAATAGCAATCTCTCATTTGACAACCACGTGGCCAAAGTGGTTAGAAAAACATTTTATATAGCCCACCTAATCATGAAGGGATTCACATCTAGATCGGGGAGAATATTGTGCCTCTTTACTCATCCCTCATCAGGCCCATAATTGAGTACAATGCCCCTTTTGGGATGTACCTTACCAGACACCTGCAGCAACTGGAAAGACCCCAAAAGTACCTCACCAAGAGGATCAAAGGGCTCAAACAGATGCCATATGCTGCCCGGTTAAAGAAACTCCAGCTCTACTCAGTGGCATACTGCCTGCTCAGAGGCGATCTGTGCCTGACGTATAAAGCCATGTCCAACCTGGAATTAATGGACATGCTGCACCTCAGAAAATCCAAATCCCATCGAGCTACGTGCTCGAGAGACTTGAACCTCAGCACTGAAATAAATAGGACATGCTGGAGGGACAGATTCATAACCCAGAGGCTTCCTTCACTCTGGAATAAAATCCCAGTCCAGGTTAGGCAGAGTCCCTCATTAACTCTCTTCAAGAGGAATCTTGATGAGTGGATGGAGGATCGTGGGTTTACCCCGGGTATCACTTCTGTGTCACTGTTAGACAGAGGCACAGTATACTAACCTCAAAAAAGGGCATAGCAAAATTAATTTAAAATGGGTGGCGAAAGCCAAACACACACTGGCTAGGCTTATAAATGCCCTAGGGCAGATAGCCTAGTATGAACCTATGAACCTATGACAGTATAGGAGGTCTAGTGCTAGGGTTAATTAGTGCTTGCTATGAGTTTTGAGCAAATGCTGGGCTGTGAAATGAATGGGTTGAGTGCTTATGTTGAAAGTTTGTCAAGTTCCAAGGGAAAAATTAAAGAGCAGACTTCGTGGACCTGGGAATAGTTTAACCCTATCTAACTGGCACTGCCTGCAAATGCGTTTTTTAAAGCAGGGAAATGAAAGAGAAATTTGCCCAAAATGGCCAAGAAACTACTAACTTCTGGGCAAACAGCAAACAAGGCGCACACATTTCAGAAAGAAACAGATCAAATAAGCAGGCAGAATAGGCCTTTAACTAGAAATTCCCAGCTCAGAAGGGCAGAATCTATCTTCTCCACCCACAAGAGTTCAGACTTCAAACCTTCTTAATGTAAAATAACTGGCCTGAAGCCCAAGTGCTTAAACCAGAACTAATGCACTTTTAGAATAACAGACACTGAGCCTTCAATCTGCAACTCCCAACTTAGAAGGATGTAAGCTACCTGTCCTGCCACAACAATGCAGTCCACAAACCTTCTTAATGTAAAACAACTGGTTTGAAGCCCAAGTGCTTAAACCAAAAGGCTTAGAATAACAGTTACAATTTAATTAGGCTGCTACCAAGCAGTAATAACTGCAGCTGAATAATATAATTGAGTACTTTTAAGAAGAAGGTAATCAAGTGTCAAAAGAGAGGTTACTGTCAACCTGGGTTTCCAGATCTCTTATAATGCCTTCTGTGTTCAGTGGACTATAGTCAGTGTGGTAATTCATGGGAACTGGGATCAGAGCCGATCTCATTAGTTGAGAAAGAATGAAAATGGACAACACAGATGGAACTTTATGGTTCATAGGTAGGTACTAGACTTGTGGGCCGAGGGCCTATATAAGCCTAGCCAAACCGTACCCTGGCTTTCGCCACCCAAGAAAATTATTTTCCTGTGCCCCTGTCGAGCAGAGCCACAGAAGTGATCCCGGGATGAATTGCCTATCTCCCATCCAATCATCAAGATTTTTCTTGAAGAGTGCTAATGTGGAGCTTTGATATAGATAGATAGTTTCTTCCAGAGTATGGGGAAGTTTCTGGGACAGGAATCTATCCCTCCAGCATGTTCTGTTTATTGTGGTGACAAGGTTTAGGTCCCTAGAGCATGTAGCTCAGAGGGACTGGGATTTCTTTAAGTGGAGCATGTTCAATACCTCTGGGTTTGACATAGCTTTGTATGTTAGGCAGAGATCGCCTCTGAGTAGGCGATATGCGACTGAGTAAAGCTGGAGTTTTTTGAGACAGTCTGTGTAGGGCATCTGTTTGAGGCCGGTAATCCTCTTTGTGAGGTATTTCTGTGCCCTTTCCAGTTGTTGTAGATGTCTTGTGAGGTACATACCAAAAGGGGCGTTGTACTCTATAATGGGTCTAATGAGTGACAAGTAGAGGGCAACAATGACCTCTGTTTTCCTGGATGAGAAACCTTTTGTGATGAGGTGTGCCACGTAGAAGGATTTCTTGACTACTGTGGTGATGTGATTATCAAAGGAGAGACTACTGCCCACCTGTGTCCCAAGGTCTCTTATCACACTTTCGGTGTTAAGTAGACTACCGCCTATGTGATAGTTCATGGGTACAGAGTTTTTGCCAAAAGGAATGACAATGCACTTTTTGGCATTGAGTTTGAGGCCATGGCTTTGACACCAGGCATCTGGATCATTGAGGCCCTTTTGTAGGATGTCCACATCGTTAGGAGTTTTGATTATGGCTCTTAGTTTGCAGTAATCTGTGAACTTTATTAGCCAAAGACCTTCTGTTGTAGCTTGTACTTCAAAGAAGTAGATACCAAACAGGATAGGACCCAGGACTGAACACTGTGGTACTCCACTTGTCACTGGACTGAAGTTGGATTTGGAGTCTGCTACGTGTTCATTGTCTTTCACTGTTGCAGTCCTAACTAGTGGGTTATCCGGCTCCCGGTAGCCCTCAGTCAGCCAGAATACCAAAGGTAAGTAAAAATGGCATTGGCTGTCGTCAGTTGTAAAGGACATCAGGGTGTCCGATACAAAAGGAGGCAGCCGACGTCACTTCCTCTGTCTTCCTTGCCATGGAGCTCGAAGCAGAAGCATTTCTTGTACGAGTGCCAGTTGGCAGTTTACCTTTTTTGCTTCCAACTACAAAGTTGAAGTCAACTGCAGCTAAGTACCCCGTTGGGGATCCTCTTTTCTTGCCATAACGAATGTCAGAAAAGGTTAATAATTGTCTTACCTATTGAAAGCAGATTCCCCATAGAGATTTTCATTCCTATTGTATTTGTTTAGGCCTTGACCACGACATTCCTAATTGTGATCTCTGTGCTTCTTTTAATCCACGTACTAGTCATCGTTGGACTAAGCTTTTTGCTAAACATTTTGGGGTTTGACCTATGTTTGTCGGTATGGCGTCCACTGGACTTCGGCTTTGGATATCCCCAAGAAACATAAGGATAAGGACCGTGACAGGCTTCCGAAGGTCAAGTCCTCTGATGATGTTAAGTTGGTAGTCAGTCATGCAGTAGCCAGTGAGGCGCCTTTGCAGCCCATGCAGCCTGCAGATTTTCAACCACAGGCCTCGGTTGAGACCATTTCAGAGGCCCCCAGGCCTCCGGCTTCCATTTTGCCTTCTGACCTTCCACCTGTTGCCTCTTCAGCTGGGTCTGGAGCCACTAAGGTGACTCCGGAGTCCGAGTCCTCTGTTCTTCTTTCAGACAGCAAGCTCATACCGATTACTTTGGCTGCAACTTTGGCGATTGCCAGGCCTCCTGAGTCCTTCAGACTTGCAGATAAATCTTCCAGTTGTAAGCCTGTGAAAAAACAGGCTCCAGTTTCCTCTCATTCCACTCATTCTCAAATGGTTAAAATGGCTGATGACCTTTTGACTCTTATTTGGGGTTCACAGCCTCCTTCTTCAAAAAGAGGTAGGGGTGTTTCTCCTGAGGCTTTGTCTTATTCAGGTTCTGATACTTCTATCATTTCTGTTGATGTTGAGGATTCAGTCGCACAGGAGTCTATCCCTTCTGCTTCTCCTCCAGAAGATTTCTCTTTTGGTGATACTTTAAATACTCTCAGGGCGCATTTTAAATGGGAAAGTCAGGATTATCCCCTTTCTAAGAAAAGGATTAGGGAGGTTTTTGGATTTGGCTCAGCATAAGCCTTTGGCTATTCCACCTGTATTGGAGGTGGTTGATGATGTTTTTCTGGAAAATTCCTCGACTCCAAATTCGGTTCCTCCTTTCCCCCAGGAAACCTGACAGGTACTATAGAGTCCTTGATTCTCATTTGTTTCTTTTCAGGAATCCGTTGGCTGATCCAGAGGTTATTTCATAAGGCCCTCTGCCACTCTTGCTATTAGGTCTACTAATTGTCTTTTTCATATGCTGAGGTACCAGCAGCACACCTTGGAAGCTATTAAGTCTAGGATAGCTAGTGCGCCTCTGTTGGCAGAGAGTAAGGATATGCAGGATTTGCTGAATTCTGCCAGTCTTGTCAATAAACATTCATTACATTGTGGTATTGACATTCAAGAAGCCTCCTGTAGGGCTACAGCTACAGGCTCTGTTATTAGAAGGCATGCTTGGCTCAGGGAGCCAGCCCCCTATCAGAGCCTGTCAAGGCTAAGCTTTTAGATGTACCTTTGCATAACGACAGTCTTTTCTGCAGCAAAGCAGAGGAAGTGCTCAAGAAGATGGAAGACAAGGCCAAGTCTATGCAGACAGTTAAAGACTTTTTGCAAGTTCATCCTCCTCTCTTTAGCAGGAATTACCCTTCTAAGAGTTGAACATTCCCTGATACCAGCAGACAGAACCGTTCTAGGACTAGAGGTTACAAATCTTCTAGGGGACAGGTGGTTACCCCTCAAAGGTCTAAGCATTGGCAGGCTTCCTCTTCCAAGGTGGGAAGTTCTAAGCCTGCATCTCAATCTAAACATTCTCAATTACTCTGTCCAACTTCTGCCTGTTCTTGCCTGCCTGGAGAGTCCTTTAGGTCGAAGGTTGGCCCTTTTTGCAAATGTCTGGGCCACCATCACAGATGGCAAATGGGTACTCAGAAATGTATCCCTAGGACACAAGTTTTCTTTCCTCTCCTTTCCAGTAGCCAAAGGATTACTGGACATTCCTCCAAACCAAAGGGCAGAAGTTGAAAAGCAAATTTTGTCTCTTGCATCTGGGAGCAATATAATCAGTTCCTACTCATCAGGTAGGCCAGGGTTTCTATTCTAGACTTTTCCTAGTTCCAAAAAAGGAAGGCACCTGGCATCCTATCCTAGATCTATCCATCCTGAACTTTTTCTTGATAATTCCAAAGTTCAGAATGCTCACTCTGCATCAGTTACTGCTAATGTTAGAAGGGGATTCCTGGCTGGTAACGCTAGAGCTCAAAGAAGCTTATCTGCACATCCCTATCAGGGAAAGTTGCAGGCAATACCTTTGTTTCAGGCTGGGCAAGCAACATTATCAATTCTCTGCGCTGCCCTTTGGCTTATCTACTGCTCCCAGAGTTTTCACAAAGTGCCTGGCTCCAGTCATTGCTTTTTGCAGGCAAAAGAAAATTCAGATTTATCCATACTTGGACGACTGTCGAGTTCAAGCAAATTCTCAGGAACAGCTGTTAAAGGATCTAGAATTTGCAAAGACTCTTCTCTCTTTCCTGGGTTAACTGTCAACGAGGAAAAATCAAAAATGGTGCCATCCAAAGAGATACCATTCCTGGGAGTGAGTCTGAACACAGCTGCCCAGATGATCTAGCTCACCCAGGAGAAGTAGACAACTCTTTCAGTTTACTTCAAGGACTTGGCAAGTCTGTCCCAGCTCCCTGCAAGGAAATACCTGCAAACTCTGGGGTTCATGACCTCTTGCATTCTCATGTTTCCATATGCAAGACTGCATATGAGGAAATTGCAATGGTACTTCAAGAACATTTGGTGTCAGTACAAACAGGACCTGGATGTGATAATTCCTCTGCTCCCATGTCTGCACTCAGAGTTTCTATGGTGGGCAACAGCCTGTCTACAGAACAAAGGCGTGCCTTTTCGTCCACCCCGTGCCACTCAAGTTCTTACCACAGACGTGTCGGACTATGCCTGGGGAGCTCACCTGGGTGGCAGATGCATACAGAGACGTTGGAATGCCCAGCAGATGCACCTACACATACATTTAAAGGAGTTTATGGCAGTCCAGCAGGCCTTACTAGCTTTCAAGCATCTTCTTTCTCCAGGAACCCTGCTTGTCAGGACAGACAACACCACAGTCATGTGGTACATCCATAAGCCGGGAGGAACTCATTCTTACCTCCTGTGCAGACAGAGCATGAGTCTTTGGTCCATAGCAGTATCCCTGGACCTGCATCTCCTAGCTCAGTTTCTTCCAGGAAGGCTCAATGTTTTGGCAGATCAGTTGAGCAGACAGACCCTGGATCCTCAAGAGTGGCAGCTGAACAGAGCAGTTTTTTACAGCATCATTCAACGATGGGGCACTCCTCAAGTGAATCTTTTCTCCTCTCCAGACAACCATCTTCTACCTATTTTTTGCACCAGACAGCATCACAGCAGATCCTGAAAAGTGGATGTTCTGTCCTTCCCTTGGGCACTGCTGTCAGTTTATGCCTTCCTTCCTCTTCCCAGTGTATTATTGAAGATCAGGGATGAATGACCAAGGACTATTCTCATAGCTCTGGACTGGCCCAGACAGCATTGGTATCCACTGCCTCACAGTCTCTCCCAATTTCCTCCTTGGCCTCTTCCGATGAAGCCAGATGTTTTGGTTCAGGAATGGGGAAACATTCTACATCCTCATCTTCAGTCTCTCCATTTGGCAGCATGGCTGATTGTATGACTCCTTCCTTTTCTTCTTCCCTTCCTCAGCAGGTGGTTGACATGCTGAGGGAGGCCAGGAGGCCTAGCACTATTAAGTCCTATACTGGGAAATGGGAAAGATTCTTTCTTTGGATGCAGGCTAGAGGGGAATCTTCTACTTAGCCTATCATTCCTCTGATCCTGGAATACCTGGCTGATTTGCTTCAGGGAGGTCTTTCCTTTTCCTCTATCAAGATCCATGCTTCAGCCATTTCTGCTCATTGTTCTTTTGAACAACCCATTTTCTCTCATCCCCTGATAAAAATGTTTCTCAGAGGTGCTTGCAACTTTAGACCTCCCAGAATGGTGCCTACTCTAGCCTGGGATCTTAATTTTGTTCTAGAGAAACTCACTCTTCCTCCTTTTGAGCCAGCTGCCACTGCAGATTTAAAGTTTCTCTCGTGGAAGATGGCCTTCCTCTTGGCTATAACTTCAGCAAGAAGGGTTTCGGAGCTGCATACTTTGATGGCTGTGGAGCCTTTTCTTATTTTCCATGCAGATAGGGTCTCTCTGAGAACCAACCCCTCCTTTATGCCTAAGGTGGTTTCTAGCCTGACTCTTAATCAGTCCATACACCTTCTTTCCTAATCCTTGAAATAGAGGTGAAAGAATCCTACATTCTCTTGATGTGCATAGACAGCTCAGGTTTTACCTGGACAGGACTAAAGACCTTCAGAAATCAGCACAGTTATTGGTCAGTTTTGCCTCTGGAGCCCAGGGCAAGGCTATTTCTAAGCAAACCATTTCTAAATGGATTGCACATTATATTACTTTTTGTTATTCCTTTATTCCTTCCATGACAAGGTTCCTCCTCAAGGGGTAAGGACCCACTCTACTAGAGCAGTATTCACTTCTGCAGCCTTTTTAAGGGGTGTTCCTACTAAAGACATTTTGGAGGCTGCCACATGGTCTTCTGTTCACACTTTCACAAAGCATTATAATTTGCCTTTGTTTTCAAGAGCCAGGGCAGGGTTTGCCACTGCTGTTCTGCGGGGCATTATCTCCAATCCTTGATTCTTTTGATTCCTCCTCCCTTTTCTCTGGGCTTTGGTAATCAACCCATTGGTTAGGACTGCAACAGTGAAACACGATGAACATAGTGCAGTTGTGTACACTTACCATAAATGTAGATGTTCGAGTGTATTCACTGTTGCAGTCCTGGTTTCCCTCCCTCCTTCCCCTTTTGTCTTTTCCTAAGGTACAGGCTAAATTTGGTATTATTTGCAAAATGGCCTTTGGTTTAAGCCTTGTTCTCTGGGGGCTTCTGACTGTTATGGCAAGAAAGACTGAGGAAGTGATGTCGGCTGCCTCCTTTTGTATCGGACGCCCTAACGTCCTTTACAACCGATGACAGCCGATGTCATTTTTACTTACCTTTGGTATTCTGGCCGATTGAGGGCTACCGGGAGCCAGATAACCCATTGGTTAGGATTGCAACAGTGAATACACTCGAATATCTACATTTATGGTAGGGGTGCCTTTTGTGCGGAGTCTGCATGTCCTCCCTGTGGTCGCGTGGGTTTCCTCCGGGTGCTCCGGTTTCCTCCCACATCCCAAAGACATGCTGTAGGTGAATTGGGCACTCTAAAGTGACCCTAGGTGTGTGTTTGTTTGTGTGCCTTATGTGGAAGGTTGGGCGCCGAGCTGGCAGCTCAACACCGTAAAACTCTGCTGCCAATCATGAGTGGACAGGTGATCCGCTGTGGCGACCCCTAACCGGGAAAAAGCCGAAAGAAGAATAATACACAACTGTACTTTTCACAGTGTGGGTTCTGTCAGCGAGCCAGTTGGCAACCCATCTTGTGACCTAGGGATTTATACCTATTTAGTGAGTTTATCTATAATTTCAGAGTGGGGGATGGTGGTGAAAGCCTTGGCTCTAGGTAGGCTATGTGAATCACCTTACCCTCATCTATGGCTTTGGTGACTGCTTCAAAGAAGTTGGGTTCCTATTAGATGACCGAAGACGCATTCTGTCGAATGCGTCTTGGTTGAACTTAAAACACCAAAAAGGCAAAATAGTGAAGCAGCTTTTAAGCAAATTCTTTCCCAGGGAAAGAATTTGCTTGGCCACTTCTGTTAATTTGCCATTTTCAGCACTGTAATGCGATCTCGGAGTTGGTATATTTAAGTGGGGAGGTGTGGGGGTCGAAGCCCCCCACTGTATGTATTCTTTCAATTTTTTTTTTTTTTTTTTTTTTTTTGGAACAGCGATTTTTTTCCAAGGGAAAAAAAAAATCACTGTTCTTTGATTGTAAGCTTTCTCTTACATGGGGTCAATTATTCATCATTTGCTTTTTTAAGCATTCGATGATATAATATAGACCCAAAGAAGTCTATCAGGTTTAGGAGGCATGGTCTGCCTTTTACAAACCCGAACTGTGTAGGGTCCAGAGTTTGGAAATTACCAAGGTCATTGTTTATAAGTTCCATGATGATACATTCCATAGCCTTGCAGACCAGGCTCATCAGGCTAATGGGGTGGTAGTTCCCAGGGTCCGTGGTGGCTCCCCTTTTGTGGAGTGGGATAACTGTTGCTGGGCTTCATTCAGTGGGCACAAAGCCTGAGGTGAGGCTATGATTGAACATGGTACTTAGGTGGGGTGCCAGTTCGTTCTGTAGTTCGTGTAGAATGCAGCCTGGGATGTTGTCAGGTCCCATGGATGCTGTGTTCTTGGCTTTGCAGAGAGTGTTTTTTACCTGTGCAGCTGTGATTACAGGAACTTTGCATTTTTCCAGTAATAGGGGTGGGCCCTTTAGAGGATGAGAGGGGGGTAAAGTTAGCACTGAACCTGTCTGCCAGGATGTTGGCAATATCAGTTGGTTCTGTATATTTAGTGCCATTGTGCTGTAACTCAGAGCAGATCTGAGTGTTGCCATTGAGATTCTTGACATAGCTATAGAATGCTTTGTGGTTGTCTTTAGAATCAGTGGCGATTGGAGGATTTTATGAGGGATCTCAGCTTCTTACTGAGGCTGCCCAGGGAGTTCCTCCAATCATGGGATTTTACTCTTTTTGCAACAGTTTCTTTCTTCTGTTGTAGAGTTTGTTTATGGCATGGGACCACCAGATTGGCTTCCATTTTTTTGGAGGATAACATCTTGGTTCTGTTAGGGAATGCACAATCCATGCACTCGTGTAAGTGCTTATAAAGTGCATTTGTGTAGGATTCAGCAGTCGTACCTCTATTGTACATGACTTCTTTTTATATTATAGGTATGGTAACTATGTAGTTGGTCTAACCAGGAGTAGAACCATTTGTAGAGCCAGGTATTGTTTAGGTGGTGTTTCAGCTGACTTTTGAAGCTTTATATATTTTTTGATATTTTGAGCTACATTTGACTGGGATAGAATTCCATAGTTTAGTGACATAATTGGAGTATAGTGAGTTGCCAGCATAATTTTTTGATTTGGTAGTAGCTAAGAAGAATTTGTTACTTGACTTGAGCTCTCTAGTGGTTGAGTACGATTACAATGTATTTTCCAGCAAGGACCTTTTTAATTGTCATATATTATACTATGGGCCATGACTAGTTTCGTGTAGGTTACATAACGAGGCAGTTCAAGGTGGTATAAGTCTTTTAGGACTGTGTAGTGGTAGGTATTGTAGGAAGTATCAGAGACAAATTTGTCTATTTTGTTCTAGCATGCTTCAAGTTTTACTCTGTAGGTAAAACTCATGTTGGTGAGAATAGGTGATGCATACAAGAGAGAGATTGGAGTAGTTACTTTTTTATAATATATTTTCTAGCAGAGTCAGAAAGATGCTCTGTAAAGGGAGCCTAGTTTCAAGTGTGTTTTTGTAATTGCTAGAAAAAGATGTTGGTCAAGATTGAGATTGTCAATTAGGATTCCTAGTAGTTTAGTCTGTGTTGCAGTTTCAGTGTTTGTGTTGTCAGATGAGAGGATGTGGAATGTGCGTTTCTGTTCAGTGCTGTTTAGGGGTGAAAAGCATTGCATTGGTTTATTTGGTGTTAGGAGAAGGTTGGAGTTACTTAGGATTCTGTGGATGAAAAAGAGTCCTGAGTAATTTTTTGGAAGATTTGTAATGCTGGGACAGAGCAGATAAATGTGGAATCCTCTGGGTATTGAACTATAGCAGCATATTCAATGGCAGTGAGATGTTTCATTATGAAAATATCGACTAGGAGAGGACTTATTTTTGACTCTTGAGGGACTGTTACTGGGACAGCAAGGAAAGGTAAAAAAATCTTGTTGCCATTTCACAGCTTGCAGTCTTAAACAGATTGCTGTGGTAACAAAAAAGTGATCGCTGGCTGAGGCCAAGGGAAGAAACATCTATGAGCAGCTTTTGGTGTAACACAGTATTGAAAGCTTTGGCCTGATCAAGGAAGAGAGAGATTAAACTATATTACAGGTGTTTCACCATGTCATAAATCAAAATAAGAACACCAAGGAGGGCAGTTGTGGTACTGTGGTTGGGTTATAAGCAGTACTGTTTTTTTTTTTTTTTTGGAGGAGATTATTGTTATTAGTGAGATATTTGAAGAGCTGGAAATGGATACATATTTCTAGAATTGTTAATGGAGATGATAGAATTGCAATTGATCTGTAGTTAAAAAAAATTGAGCTGCTGCCTTTGTGTTGTAGTATAATGAACAATTTTTTTTCATATGGCAGGGCCAACTTTTCTTGTATAGCTCTAGTGATTAAGATGGGAACAGGGTAGGCCAGAGCATCTGATGCAAGTTTTGGGCATTCATTTGGCAGGTCACCAGCAGCCAGGATTGTTTGGTTTAAGGTTATGTCAATATTTACTGATACTGGAAGTTGGGACAGGTTAAAAGTTAAAGTGCACGCTGTTGTTGTCATGGTGGGATTAGGAGGGGGAGAAGTGGGATTATTTTTGATAACAGACAGAATGTTGTTAATAAGGTGGGAGTTGAACTGGATTGCTATATTGTCTATGATATTATTAGTTAGTGGAGTGGGAGTGGTAATTTGGTCAGGTTGGAGTATTTTTTTTTGTAAATGGACAATCAAAATAGTTTGATATTTTTATCATGCTTGTGTTGGTGGTTGGTGTAAGATTTTTTTGTCTTTCTTTATATACTTTGGCAGTATATACTTTGGCAGGATCATGCAACAATGGGTGGCAATACAGTTTCCCTTGCCTGCACTGTTCTGCAATCTCAGAGTTAGTACATAAAGATGTAGGAGTGGCTTGTCCCCAGCAAAACAAAATTATATTTGTTTACCTGGAAAGTCTATCTGAGTTATGAAAAAAACCTTTTCAACTGAGGCACGGGGAGAAATGCACCATTTTATGACAGGAATAGTACACAGAAGTTGTTAACAATAGAACAAAAAAGTATATATTCTTTTACATTACAAGCCAAATAAAGATGTTGACTGTAAAACATTTTACGTATGCAAACATTTACATACATTGTTTTGCTTTACAAACCAAATACAGGCATTGAGTTTCAGTCATTTGTAGTTAATATGTTTGAAAGACTGAAAACAAAAATTGGATAGATGATGTGTTAGCTAGCATGTGGGGAGAGGTATCATAAAGATCATTTCAGAGGAGTAAGCAGTTGAGTTATAGGTGGACTAGGGTAGATGGAAGAAAAATATGTGAAAGTTGTAAGTAATTTGACTTTGTGGTAAAAATAATTTAGGAAATGAATAGTTTGAAGGAAATTAGCTGGAAAGAAATGGGTTTGGGGACATTATGGTGAAGGTCAGCTGGGTGGTGTGATTGATGGAGTTGTAAGTGGGCATTGGCAGAACCACATGTAGTGAAAGTGTATTTGGAGTTTAAAATATCAGGGACTGAAACGTGCATTAGTACACAGTGGAAGTAAGTTCCTTAGCTTAACAATGGTGTAAAAATAGATAGCTTTACCATGTGAGTTAGAAATTGGTGTTTCACTACATAATGACTAGTCTGTGGATCTAAGGTTTCTGGTTGGAAGGTACCAGGATAGTAGAGTTTTCAAGGCAAGTGTCAGGATATTAGAAAATTTTGTGGGCATGTTTCGGTTGGATTGAGTTGAGGTAGTTTGCAAATTCAAGCCATTTTGAGTTGTTTAAGTGATATGCAGTGGTATGTGCATGCTGGAGAGTTGTTATTGAATTTAGCAATCTCATTGTAAGATTGCTGCATTTTATTGAATTGGGATTCATGTAGGTTAGTTAGTATAGAAATTGCATTTGCAAGGGTAAGAAGCAGAAAGGATGAGGTGATGCATTGTTTTGTATAGATGTTTATTTATACTTTGGCTCTGTATAACATCACTAGTTATTTATTATTTAACATTTGTTTACCGGGAAAGTTCAACTTGGAATGAAGCCAATTTTCAGTGGAGGCCAGGGGAGAAACTCTCCAGATGCATGTCTTTGTAACACGGGAGGAAACCGGAGTACCCAGAAAACCCACATGAACGCAGGGAGGACATGCGTACTCCACACAAAAGGCATTCCAGCCGAGAATCGAACCAGAGAACCTCTTGCTGTGAGGCAACAATGCTACCGCTGCACCACTGTGGTATCCGACACTAGTTCACTAGATTCTGCTTAGTTTTTCTGGTGACTTTCTGTCTATGTATATTAAATTTTAGCTGATCTTCAATTGTAAGTCCAGATGTTTGGTATTGGAGACTACACTGATTGATATATCATTTAATGAGATGATGGAAAAATTGGTTGTGATATTATTATGTAGTTTTTTTTTGTCAAAAAGCATAAGCTTTGTTTTCTTTGCATTGAAGATGACGTTAGAATCCTTTAACGAGTTTTCTGCAGATGTGAATGCAGTTTGAGTGAGATTTTTTTTTAGTTCAGAGATTGATTTGGCTTTGCAGATGATTGTAGAATCATCTGCATACTGGATGATGTGGGCATTGACAGAGTGCTGGGCTAGATCATTAATAAAGATACTAAACACCAGGGGGCCAAGTACAAAATCATGTGGTACTCTTACTGATATAGGAGAAAGGGGGTATGGCTTGTTTCCATTTGACACATTGCTATCTATTGCCAAGCTATGATGCAAACCAGGATACTATGTTATTTGAGATACCTAGTTTATAGAGTTTATCTAGCAGTAGATGAAGTGATAGAGTGTCAAATGCTTTGAACAAATCCAGGAAAGTAGCGAGCACTAGGTTGTTATTATTTCTGTGTTGATGGCTTGTGTTTATAAATGATATGAGAACAGAATCTGTGCTGTCTGATGGTCTAAAACCATGTTGTGATGAAGAAAGGAGGTTATTAGATGGAAGGTACTACAGTAACTGTGAGTGGACAGACTTTTCAAGGATTTTACATAGAGGAGGTTGTGTCACTGTAGGTCTAAAATTGTTAAGCTCATTGGAGGTTCCCCCTTTGTGGAGTGGAATAATGTAGGATTGTTTCTAATGCTTGGCTTCATATGATACTGAGATGTATTTGTTAATAAGAATTAATATTGGGTATTCAATTGATTTTGCTGCAGGTATTCTGTGGTGGCTAAATTATCTGGTGAGAGTGTTGTTGGCTGTAAAATGTTAAGATATGATTGAGTTTTTAGGGTGTAGATAGGTTGAATGAAGAAACAGTTAGGATTATTAGTTCACCGTGCAGAGTAAGGAGGACTAGGGGTAGGGGTTCTTGCAATAAGAGATGGTACAGAGTTGATATTGAAAGTACATACAACACTGTAGTCAGTCTTTGGAATTTGGGCAGTGCTGAATGTTGTTACCTGAGTTGAGGAGTTTACATAATCCTGTTGGAGTGAAGGTTTTGCTGATTATTAAAGTAACTTTTTTTTATCTTGAACGACTTGGGTTTTGATCTTGTTTCTTATTATACAATAAGCTTGAAAAGCAGAAAGGGTATTGGTAGTTTTCCAGTTATCCTATGCTTTATCAGTTTGCCTCATAACATGTTTTGTTGATATAGGTAGCCAGGGAGTGGGGTTACATTTTCCTGATTGGGGCTTCAGTGTTAAGCATGGACAGAAAAGTTTGGTTGAAGTATCAGACTGCTTCGTCTAGGGGAAGTTTTTAGCATATGCCTATTGTACTGCATCAAGTTTTCATTATAAATGTCCTCATTAAATTTAGTGGTGGTCTTTGCATATTTAAATGTGGTTATTTTAGTGATGTTAGAGTGGGTGTGAATGGCAAATGTGGGGGTGGTGATCACTTAAAGAATCAGGTAACACACCTGAGCAAGATATATATTTTTTAAGATCCGGTTTATGTTTTAGAGGATTTGTTGAATCTCGTTGGAGCTGTCGTTAATTTTGTAAACAAATAGGCATGACAAAAAGTCTTGAGTGACAGGAATTTTAGTGGGATGGCAGGTTGCTCAATTAATGCTGATTTCACCTAGAATTAGTGTTTCATAGGTTATAGAGGTTGTAGCCCAGGATAGTATATTCCATAAATGGAATATTATTTGCTTTATTATGTGAGATATAGAAGACAATGATACTGATGTTTTTGTTGCTGTAGACATTTAGAACTGATACAAGGAGTTCTCCTTTAGCAAAATTTAGTATGTGTTTTGGATATTGGATAATATTAAATTTATAGGCGAAAAAGTTTGCTATGCCATCTGTACATTTGGAGAGGTGGTCTAACTAATGAATGTTACAGCCAGGTAGAGTAACTTCTTTATTAGTAATAGAAGGTTGTTAGCATGTTTCAGTTAATTTAAGTATACAAGGGTTATGTTGCATCTATGCATGCAGGAAAGTGAGTTTGTTATACAGACACTGCATATTGATATTGAAGATTTTGAGGTTACTTGTTGAGTGTTTGGATGAGGTAGTTTGGTGATTGAGAGGGATATAGGATGAATTTCTTTTGTTAATATTGTTAGTTTGTTTTGAATTCAGGGTTTGGGTGTGTGTCACTGCTTTGTAGTAGAGGTGTGTGATTAAGTAGAGAAGTCCAATAAAAAAGGCAGAGGATTTTTTCATATGTTTGAGTGATTACGGATGGCATGGATGTGGAGTGGGAGTGTTTGTTTGGCTGAGAATATATGGAGAATGTCAGTGTTGTAGAGATTAGATGAGATGCATGAAAAGTGAGGGAAATGAGCTTGAGAGTAAGGTGTGATAGAATGAGTGGTAGCAAGAGTTAAAGAAGTGGCTAAAAGTGTAGTTAGATGGTGTAAACATAATAAAGTAGTGATGGAGGCTATGAGGTGCATCACAGTGCCTGTGAGAATAAGGAATGTGTATGATTGGTTTGCATTTGTAGGCTAATATAGCAATAACCCACGCCTGGGTGTGGGTAATTCTAAATTTACCCACGGTTGGCGTGGTTTGGTCCCGAGGGCGAAGCCTGAGGGACCAAACAAAGAGAACCGTGGGTAAATTTAGCATTACCCACACCCAGAAGTGGGTTATTGCTATTATACCATGACATTATTTAAGAAAAGAAACTTTTACTTTTCTTAAATAATGGCATAGTATAATGCCTGTTTGCTGCCCTTCCGCAGATGTCTGGCATCCGCGGCAGTTCTGATGTACTGCGCGCCTGCGCAGTACATCAGAGCTGTGGGCAAAAGCAACGGAGAAAGCAAGATCTCCGTTGCTTTTTTTTTTGTGTTTCGCTATGTTAAATGAGTTTAACATAGCGAGACAGTTTTAAAATAAGCAACGGAGATGTCCGTTGCTTATTTTAAAACTGTCTCGCTATGTTAAACTCATTTAACATAGCGAAACACTAAAAAAAAGCAACGGAGATCTTCTCTCCGTTTTTAAACACTGTCTCGCTATGTTAAATGGGTTTAACATAGCGAGACAGCTTTAAAATAAGCAACGGAGATGTTAATTGTAAATAATGATGTTTCTTTAGTTAAGATAGTTTATATATGTAGAATATTTTATTGTTGAAAGGTATTTTGTGCAGTATTAGCAGGGAGTATATCTTTAATGGGAGGGTTTTAGAGAGTGTGTACTGTACCTTATAAATTTGACATACCAAGGGCTGGCTGGGGATTTGGAGGTGGGAGGAGAGAAAAGTGGGTGGAGAAACTCACATCAATGGGAGGTAATGTCTGCACACATGTGCAGTGCAGAAATGAGCCAATGAAACAGTGAAAGATTTCTGTTGAGCAGGTTATTTTTAGAAAGATATTTAAAAATATCAGGGCAGTACTTTTATAAAATAGTTGTACAGACTGGTGGTGCAGGTTATAAAAAAGGATGTTACAGCTGTAATTTTAAATATGGCTGTCAAGCAGGACAAAAGGTGTGTGGGGGTGGAAAGCTAGTTGATTAGGCTGTGAGTGTGTTTAAGAGCAAGCAGAAGCTGCAATTTCCTCCTGCAGCTGAGTGTTATATCAGCAGTGCAATAAAAGAACCAAAACCAAGGTCTTCTAACATAGTAGATATGTATAGATAACATAACATCGGGCAAGTATAGATAGAATCAATAAAGGATCACTGACATGCTTTGCTTAAGTCAGATAGGGACAACCCAGTGAAATTAAACAAATTGCCATCTCATTGAGAAAGCAGTCTTATGTTTTCACTTATGGCTGTTGGGAGAGATGTGCTGGTGATAAGCACTTGTAAAATAGTAAAGAAACAGAAGTCATCATCAATCCCTTTTTCACATTTTCTAAATGGAGTCAGGCTATCAAGTTAAGTGTCAATATTTCTCTCGATTCAGTGCTGCACTCCTGCCTTCTTCGACACTCATGTCTGACTGTCACAGATCTTCTCTCACAGAATCCATCCACCTCTTTGCTGGATACCCTTGTTTCCTCTTACCCTTCTTCCTGTCCCAAATCATCTTCGCCAGATTGTCCTCTGCTTTTCTGCACATGTGCCTGAACCACCATAATCTGTTCTCTTCACTCTTTTCCACAACTGGAGCTACTTTGGCTTCTGCTCTTATGCCCTAATTTCTTCGTCTGTCTCCTAGTGTGCATCCTACCACCCTTTTCAGTCACTTCATTTCCATCACCTCTAGCATTCTCATCTGCTGTGCATTTACTGTCCAGGTTTCTATACCATACAGTAATGCTGGTCACACCACTCTTTTGTACACCTTACTTTTCAGCTTCTTTGGCATTTTTGTGTCATGCACTACACCTGACACTCTATGCCATTTGGCTGCAGCCCCTCAGATACTAGCTTTTACCTCTTCATTCAGATTTCCCTTCTTCTCACCACTCCTCCCAGATACTAGAAGATTTTAACCCCTTTTCCACTATCTTCCCTTCTGTCTCAATTCTCATCTTCTTCTGACTTCCCCAGTTTGCTGCATTACCACTGTCTTATGTGTACTTAGTTTCATCCAGAAATATTACACCTGAAAAAAATGGAGAATAGAAAGAATAAGAAAGAGTGGCTATGCAAAGTATTACTGACAGAAGTAACTTATAAGCATTCACACAGGCATGTACAATTTGTGAAAGTCCTGTAAACCATATATGCAGTGATCTGAACAGCAATAATCATGAAGTTAAAACAGAATCAGGTCTGACAACACAGTTGGGAACAGTACATTTGTGCAACTTTGTTGGTACACTGAATGCAAGGATTAGCTATACTGTAGACGTGATCAGTTTAACTCATTTGTTGAAGCTTCCTAAAGCTAGTCAAAGTAATGTCTAAGACTGGTCTATATGTATCAAGTTGTAAGCAAACCACACATTGAAATAGCATTTTTACGTTACATGAAAGAGCATAACACAGTTGAAGTAATCAAATGTTGAACGCACTCTTGATAAGCTGTACAGCAAAAAAATGACCTTTGAAATACAGGGGGAAGCTGCCACTGTGGCATACAGTGGCATACTGAACAGCACAGTGGTTGCGTTGTCTCCTCACAGCAAGCGGTTCTCTGGTTCGATTCTCAGCTGAGGTACCTTATGTACGGAGTCTGCATGTTCTCCCTGCGTTCATGTGGGGTTCCTCTAGGTGCTCCAGTTTCCTCCTATGTTACAAGGACATGCATCTGGAGCATTTCTCCCCAGGCCTCCACTGAAAATTGGCTTCGTTCCAAGTCAGATTTTCCCAGTAAACAAATGTTAAATAAAAAAATAAATGTTAAATAATAAATTAATTAATCAGCTCGAAGGGCAATGGGAACAGTGTTTGAGATAATTAGGATATAAAAAGTCCTGAGAACCATATTTGCAGTGACAAGTTGTAAAAGTAGAGGGCAAAATAAGTTAGTGAGTTGAGTGAGAGTAATGCAGTTTAGAAACCGTGATATGAGAAAGAATAAGTTTTAGACTTAAAAAATACCAGTAAAAAAAAAAAACTCACCCACCAGTGGGAGTTGCAGAAATGAGAAATGAGTCAAAGAAACAGAGGAGAAATGTAAAAGGATTTCATAGGTTGTTACTAGGTTAACAACCTCTAGGGCACTTATAAGCCTAGCCACTTTTCCCAAATCATTTGGGTCCCAAGTATCGTATGGGTGGGGGGGAGGCATGTTAGTAGGCAGGTAGCTAAGGATTTGTGGGGAGAAGTGTTAGTTAAGATAATACTTTTGTTATTGACAGGCCTGTGTCCATAAGGAACTTGGGGACCAGAATGAGGGTAAATTTATGATTTCCAATCCAATTGTCAAGGTTTCATTTGAAAAGAACTAGGGATGTACTCTGTTTTACATAGATAGGAAGTCTATTCCGTAGTGTGGGGATTCTTTGGGGCACATATCTGTCTCTCCAGCACATTCTGTTTGTCACAAGCTAAGTTCAACTTCCTTGATCTAGTGTTTCTGGTGCTGTTTGTTTTGTCCATGTGCAACAGGTCCATCAGGGCTGGATCTGCAGAAGGCCTGTAAGCCAGGCAAAGATTCCCCTCTCAGCAGCCTGTAAGGGGACTGAATACAGAGACAGAGATCTAGATAGAGCCTTTAGACAATCAGTGTAGGATAGGGTGTTCATGCCCTGAATTCTCTCAGTGAAAAACCTTTATGGGTATTCCAACTGTCGCAAATGCTTGTTTAGATACCTGTCGATAGTTCTAATAAGGGCCAAGTAGAGTGACTATAACTTTTCTGGACCTGGATGCCATACCCTTACCTATAAGATGGACAGCATAGAATGATTTTCTTATTATCTTAGCCACGTGTTGGTCAAAGGGCAGATTTATGTCTACAAATTTTCCCAGATCCCTTACTATTGGATTGACTCTTGGGGTCATTTTATCTGTGAGGTAATTAAATTGCATTGACAGTTTCCAAAAGGGCATTATAATACATTTTTTGACATTGAGCTTTAGGCCATAGCTTTGGCACCAGTCTTGTCTGTGAACTTGGTGAGCCAGAGGCCTTTAACATTAGCCTTGACTTTAAACAAGTAGATACCAAACAGGAGCAGGCCCAGCATGGAGCCCTGGGGTACTCCACAGGTGACCAGTCTATTGGTGAAGGTCGTCTCACCAATCCTGAGTTCTCGGGTCCTGTCTGTGAGCCAGCCAGCAATCTGGTGAGTTGTGTAAGGGTTTATACCTAGCTCAGAGAGCTTGTCAACATTGCCTGAGTGGAGTGTTGTAGCCAATACTTTAGCCAGGTCAAGATATGCAGTATGCACTCTTTCACCCTAGTCCATTTCCTTGGTGACCCTCTTAAGGAAGTCTACCAGGTAAAGTAGGCATGACCTTCTCTTAACAAAGCCAAATTGGGATAGGTCAATGTCTGTAGGTTCCTAATAGCCTTGCTTATCATTTCCATGATCATTCATTTCATGGCCTTGCATATTAGGCTTGATAAACCAATGGATCTGTAATTCCCAGGGTCAGTTGATGGTCCACTCTTTTGGAGGGGAATGACTGTTGTAGTCCTCCATTCAATTGGAATGTAGCCTGTTTTAAGGCTATAGTTAAAATGCCTTCAATGTTCTTGATAGGTCATGTTTTAGACTGTTCAGGAGGCAACTGGGGATGTTGTTGGGACCCATGGAGGTAGTGGTGTTGGCTTTAGCAAGTGCTGCCAGTAACTGGCCCCTGCTGATAGTTGGGAGAAGTATGTCGGAGGGGATGTCACTTGGTTGAGCTGGGGATAGTGGGGAGTGAAATTTGAGCTGAATTTATAAGCCAGTAAATTCACTATGCCATCCTGATTGCTGTAGGTGGTACAGTTCACCAGCTCACCACACTGTTATTTGTTACCTCCAGATATAGCTGAAGAAGGCATTCTGATTGTCCTTAGCCTGCAAGGCTCTCCTGACCTCATTAGTGACCTTGTTGGACTTAAGTAAACCTCTTAGTTTCTTGTTTAATTGTATAAGAGAGCATTTTTCTTTAAGGCAGTGGCTTTTCTTGTTTTTGGCCATGAGTTTTCTTCTTTTATTATATACCCAGTTTAGGTGAGGATTCCATCAATGGGGTTTGTTTTAGTGTTTGTTTTAGGTTGATCTCTGGTAGTTATGGCAGCCTCTATGCAGCCATTCACATATTTGTATAGTAATTTGGTGAATGATTCTGATAGGTATCTGTGATTTTGGAGCTGGAGGGAGCCTTGTCTTTTGACAAACTGTCTACTAATAGTATGTAATTTGCCTTTGAATAATTCCTATTACTGGTTTAGCTGGATTTTCTGGATTAATTTTTACTTCAAATGAGACAGTTTTGTGATGCAGTGAGGACGTGACACACGGGGTGGGGGGTCAGTGATCTACCATGTTGGTGAGAGTCAGATTGAGTATGTTTGATCCTCTGGTTGAAACATGCACTATCTGTTCCAGGGTGTTTGTGTTAAAGTCCAGGAAACGTTGTGCCTGTGAGTTTGATGCAGTGTACATTTCCCTGTCTATATCGGGATACTTAAAGTCACCCATGAATAGGGTGTTTTGTTAGATGGTGACTGCCTCCAGAAGGTTTAGTTAAGAGTCGTGAGATTCTAGGGACATAGATGGTGACCTGTAACTAGCCATGATATGGTGAGGGACCTTACCTATGGTGACATGTGCATGGATGAGCTCAATGAGATTATCCTGTTTAACCAACCTGAAAGTGTGTTTGTTGCTAACATAAATTGAAACAATTCCAACTTTGGCCTCAGTCTGTGCTGTTTTTGGTCTAAATATGTGGAAAGCAGTGTAGCATTGCACTTCTGGAATGTTTTGTATGTCTTTAAACTGAGTCTCAGTCACAACACAGATGTCCACATTCTTCAGAGTGAGAAGAACTTGAAGGGTGTGGAATTTTTTGTTTAGGCTCTGAGCTTTGAGCAGTAACACCCTTAAGGTTGCTTGTAGACTTTTTCACTATGTTGGTGGTTTTGTCATTTTGGCCTTGCCTAAAAAATGGCTCTAATGGGTGGGCAAAGTTTTAGACAATATCCAAAAGTCTGGGGTGAGGGTGGGGAGGGGGGGGGGGGCAGGCAACCCATCCTTGACAATGTTTTCCCTTGCTGACAGAAGTTAGATCCCGTGAAGTGACACCACAAACTTAACCAGTTATTAGAATCAATATTTTTATGTTCATACTGTGGCATCATCCATGGTGAAAGTAGAGTGCTGCTCAACAGATCCATTATGTCTCTTTTCATAGTCCAGGGAGGTATGTCTCAGGTCATTTACACCTGCGTGGACTATGACAGAATCATATTGGTACCTATGTGTGTGTGTATGTGTGTGTGTGTGTGTGTGTGTGTGTGATATTGTGGATCCTTGCTCCAGATAGGCAGCTAAAAGTTATCTTCTCCTAGTCCGACCTAGTGAGTGGGGCTTTTGTGTGTCCCAAATGAGAAGAGTATTAGTTAGTGTATGCTTGCCTTATAGGACCATTGGGGTAGGCTTATTCGAGATGTTTGGTGTTGCTTTTGGTGTGTGTACTTTAATGATTCCTAAGGAGCCATGCTGCCATAAGGTGGCTTTGGAAATCTTTGAGATTTGAGAAGGTTTCTTTTAAGCACTTCAGCATAACGCAGTGTGTGTGGTGAATGTTATATATGAGGGATGTAGTATGTGCATTCCTGACATCCTCATTTGTATGCAAGATTTTTGCCTCCAAAGAAGTTGTGTTTTTACATCTCTCACGTGTAGTGTTATTTTCTTTAATGATTAACTGATTGTTTGAGAACATGAGACAATTGCTACATTGCCCATATCTACCAAGCTGGTCACAGGGACATTTGGAGATTGCATATCCATACTGTCTGGCTCTGTACTACGGTTGGCTCTTTAGGTTTAAGGACTGGGTTTTAATAGGGGTCTCCTAGGGCTGTCTCAGGGGTTAAGGGCAGGATGTTATATAATGCTAGGAAATGGTAGTGCTATTTGATGCACATGCAAGCTGCTTTAAGCTAATTTCTGCACAACACCACACTGTTTAACAGGTTTTGGATCTAATCCTAACTTCACAGGTAATTTTATTGTAAAGATGTTTGCTACTATACAGGGCACTGCTAACTGCCACGAACAAGTGGGTAGCTCTTTGCAGAGAAAAAAAACTTGAAAACTGACTCCTATGCCCTCTAGCCAGTAAACAACCACACTTTGAGCACCCTGTAGTGCTTCTTAACTCAGAAAGACCAGGTAAACACCTTCTGCCACACAATGTCTGATCCTGAAATTTCTTAATGTAAAAGCACAGTAAACACAGCTCAAAATTGCAGATTAAACAGCTAACAAACGACTAAAATTCCTGGCCATTTCACCCTTCTGCTAAGACATTTGGAAGCACACAGATTAGAAAATGCTGACAAACTGAGAAATTACTGTTTTTACCACAAAATTAAATAATTACGTTAAAGAAATTCTCAAAAACATTAGTGCCAACTATAAAATCCAAGTGTAACATAGAGAAGATAGTCTTGCAGAAGTATAACCTTAATTTCTCCCCTGATACTGTTGCATGGTTCTCCAGCTACCTCTCTGACAGGCTGCAGTCAGTGAGATGGCACTCTGCACTATCCCCTCCTCTCCCAGTTAAAATGGGGGTTCCCCAAGGATCTATTCTTGGGCCACTACTCTTCAGTATCTTTACTAATCTACTCCATACCTCTTGCCCTCAGTCCTCCCTAGTTCAATATGCTGATGACTCTGCAGTCATCACCATTGCCAACTCTCCCTCTCAGTTCTTATTAGCGACCCAGCAATCGTTTAATTCAGTTGAAACCTGGCTCACCGATAACCAGCTCATCCTCAACCCAAAAAAACTAAACTGTTACTCTTTCTCCCTAAAAATGTTAACCATATCAAGTCCTCCTTCTCCATACTGTCACTTAATAACACTCCATTCAAGTGGAATCCTGCACAAATCTCCTCTGCGTCAGCATCGATGATCAACTTAAATTTGACCTACAGGTTAATAATTGTATCAGAAAAAAACACCAGAAATTAGGGCTCCTGTACAGAAACAAGATGTTTCTAACTGCTGAAGCCAAGATAACTCTCTCTCATGCTTACCTCCTACCTACTCTCATGTTTGTTTGTTTCTTTCGGCTTTTCCCGGTTAGGGGTCGCCACAGCGGAACTCCTGTCCGCTAATGATTGGCAGTTGATTTTTACGCACCGGCTTGCCAGGCCTGACGTACACCCTTCAACGAAAGTTTGGCCATTCACGCATGTCTCCACGCAGAAGACGCTCTAGTTGAGAATCGAACCGGACAGCGTCTTACTGTGAGGCGACAACGCTACCGCAGCAACACCACGTACCTACTCTCATGTATACCTCCCAAATTCTCACAAATCTCAACTCCTCTGTACTGATGAGACTAGAGTCTTCTTACAAGGTAGCTAGATTTGCTGCCCAACAGCCATACAAATCCTATCACCGTCTCTCTCTAAAACACCTAAGCTGGCTAGAACTACCCACCAGCTTCTTCTCTCTCAGCTCTATGGCATCCACTCTATCCTATTCCAGTCATCATCCTGCCCAATTCTATTCCCCCTCATCTTCTACTATTTTCCTACCAGATCCTTCCAGAGCTCTACCCAAGACCTGCTGCATATCTACAAACCCAAGACCAAATCCAGATGTAACATATATAGCTACAATCCTTCTATTGCTTAGAATAAAGTCCCTCTTGAAATCAGAACATCCTTAACAATTTAAGAATGCAACCAAAGAGTATCTAAAATGTCACCGGACTTGCCACTGTACTCACCCTCCCTAAACTATTTCCCCCATCAAATAGACAACAAACCATCTGCTCTCTACTTCCCCTCACTAATCCTAAAACTGAACTTCTTAACCTAATCTGCTAACTCCTTTGTGGTTTTTTTGATAATACACATACCGTCTAACAAAATCTTTGTAAATATGTTCTCTAACATTCTACATAAAGTCCTAAGCTTATACATCTTATTCTCTTAGAACCACACTCCTGAAACTTTTCTTGTAGATATTTTTAATATGATCTCTCACACTAAGTAATGTCCTAAATTCATACTTCTTATTCTCATTGAACACATAAAATGTTTGTTCTTTTGTATGAACTATGTATTATCTTTTTGTTGTTAAATTGCTTTTATTATGTATTACTGTCTAATGTATAGAGCTTTTCTCCCCAGGCCTCCGTGAAAAAGGGTTCTTCAGCTCAGTTGGACTTACCCGGTCAACAAATGTAAAATAAATAAATAAATAAAAATCAATGCAACGGTACTGTTCCACCCATTCCTCTCAAGCTCTGATCTCCCTTTACTCCAGGCTAACCTTCTTACCTTCCTAACCTCACTTTAAATTGTTGATTATATATGTAACCAAACAGCAAAATCTAGCCACAATACTATATGCCTGTTTTTACTCCTGAACTAAACTCTTTATTTTTTTTTCTCAATCCGTTGAATGCTACCTGTTGCATGCAACCCTAACTTCCTTTGTAATTAATCATGTAATTAAACTTTGTATTGTGGAGCTTTTCTCCTGAGCCTCCACTGAAAGTATTCATGTAATTAAACTTTGTATTGTGTAGATTTTTCTCCCAGAGTCTCCACTGAAAGTAGGCTCCCTAAGCCCAGTGAACTAAACTGTAAATATTGTTTTTCTCTTTAGAATGCTACCTGTTGTTTGTAATCCTAACTTTCTTTGTAATTAATCATGTAATTAAACTTTGTATTGTGGAGCTTTTCTCCCCGGGCCTCCACTGAAAACGGGCTCCCGAGGCCCAGTGGACCTCCCCGGTCATCAAATTGGAATAAATAAATAAATAAATAAAAATAATTTAAAAATTTAAGGGCAGTGTTTGCATAAAATATATGCATGGGAGGGTTAGTGCAGGTGATAATAAAGGATTTTACAGCTGTATGGCAATCAAGCAGGACAGACGTGGGGGTGGCAGGGGTGGAAAGCTAATTGATTAGGCTGTGAGTATGTTAAGAGCAAGCAGCAGCTATGATTTCCTCCTTCAGCTGAATGTCAGATCAGCAGTGTGGAATAAAAGAAACAAAAACAAAATATTTTAACACAGCAGATTTTTATAGGTAATATATAATGGGCAAGTATAAAGGAGCAGTGCTGTGCCTTGCTTAAGTGAGACAGGGACAGCCTCATGAAATTAAATAAATTGCAGTCTTAGAGGGATAGTCATGTTGTTTTTACTACTGACTACCAGTAGAGATGTTGCTTAATTCGATGAATCAGGAGTTAGGGAATTTGTGTGTGTGT